>NC_056732.1:1489272312-1489367312 GCF_019279795.1 Protopterus annectens
TTTTCAGATATTACTCTAGAATTGTAAAGTGCATGGAAAAATGTAAGCAGATTATTAATTATACTATTAACATTTAGCAGGGTGCTTTATTTATAGTAGGTAAATTTAACTCTTTGCCAAGATAAAAAAGATTAACATGGCAAATATAGGACATCATTAACAGGAAAACTAACTTGCCTTGGACAGATGTGAATCCATTATTACAAAGCAAACCCATAATTTGAAAATAAAGGTTAATTACAGAAGTTTTGAGTGGCCTTTTATGGTTGACATTTTCTAAAATGGGTAGTTATTGATTCATTCATTTTGTTTCATTGGTTATTAAAAGAATGTTTAAAACTACAAATTTAAAACCCATTCTAAAAGGTGGTGCTGTATTATACAAGGAATATAATTTAATACAATCAGGAAGGTGAATCAAAGAACAAATATGTGTATTCAGTGCCCTAAAAAGTGTTTGCAAGTAGCCTGTTTTGAAAACAACCCAAAGGTAAACTTAATCCTCCACTGGTCAGATGCATTTTCTATGAATCTGGGTTTTCATGCTATTTTAATGAATGTGAGTTTTGCCGTTTCAATGAGTATGAGTTTCAAGGACAGAGAAGTTTACTGCTCATGCTAAGTCTGTGTTCATTCCAAGACTGTATTGTTTGTTTAGCAAATTGCTATCTGTGTTTGTGTTATTTTATTTCAATATCTGTAAACATTGTGGAAGTAAATAAGAAAACAGTATGCACACTCATATATTTGAACAGTGTGTATGATAACTGGTGAGAAATAGCCAAGTAATGGAACACTGGAATGGCTGGGGAGCTGGCTGCTGCTGGAGGGTAGAGGTTGGTGCAAGAGGGGTTGCTCTGGGGGGGGCAATCTGTTACCCTGCCTAGGGCCCTATTTGACCATGATCCAGTTCTGGTATTTAAAGTAGGAAATAAGTACACAAAAGTAGTTGCAGGTTAACTACATTACAAGGTATCTTTTCTTCTTATGCATTTAAATGATTTAAGCAAATTACTGAAGTGGCTTTTTTGGAGAGTGACCTACATGTGGGTGTGGCTCAAATAGGGTTGTTTTGTGAGTATGTTGTGGGTAGGGCGCAAGGGGCACTGGAGCACTAATTCGCCTAGGGCGCCATTTCAGCTAAGGCCGGCCCTGTTTAGACCTATAGCAATCTTATCTCCCCTCACCAAATTACTTGAAAAATGTATTCAGAAACATTTGTTAGACTAGACTCTCTCCTGCAGGAAGAACTCCTATTCCCTACACAACATGGCTTCCATCCTTCCCATAATACTAGCACTGCCTTTTTAACCTATAAAGATACTGCCAATAAAGCTAGAGATAACTGCAAAATAGTCTCTTCCTTATTTCTAGACTTGTCTAAAGCCTTCAACGCAGTTTGTCACAGCAAGCTTCTTCTTCAAATGTCCTCACTAGGTCTCTCTCTGCCCACCCTTCTGTGGTTCAGAAGCTACCTGTCCAATAGGTATCAGTTAGTAAAATGGCACTCTACACTCTCTCCTTTCCTCCCAGTCACCACTGGTTTACCAAAAGGATCTATCCTTGGTCTCTTCCTTTTAACATTTTTTCCAACACTTTCTGTACTTGCACACAACAGGCCACCCCAATACAATATGCAGATGATTCCATTCTCATTTGCATATCTGACAACATGGTACACCTTCAAGAAATTATTCTGGAAGCTTTGGCAGCCACTGAAACATGGCTTCATAACTTACAACTCATAACGCAAAAAAAAGACCAAGCTACTACTTTTTTTTCCCTAAATCCCTCTCTCATGAAAACCTAAATTTAAAGTCCTCTTTTGATAATACAACCAGTGAAGTTGCTTCTCATAGCAAACTATTAGGGGTGATATTGGATGATAATCTTACGATCGACCTGCATATACAAAATTGCATATGAAAAACTCATCAAAAACTACGGATGCTTTATAGAGCCAAAACTTTCTCACCGATGCAACTAAAGACTACACTTGCCATTACCGCTCCCCACTCTTCTTTATGGTGCTCCCATCCTTACTAACCTCCAGGCTTCACAAAAATTGAAATTTGAACAATGCTATAACAAAGTTGCTAAATATGCAGCACATACCCTTTTCAGCACCCACCACTGTATAGCACTGAAAAACCTAAATTGGTTAGAACTGCCACATCAACTAGCATGTACACAACTTCTTACCACCTATAAAATTATCCAGTGTCCATCTGCCTGTCCAGCACTAAAAAACATTCAGCACAACTCTGTTCCCAGTTGGTCATTGTGATCCAGTGACCAAAAACACCTTTTTGTCTATAAACCTAGCAAATCTGTTGGGCATTGTCTATACTCGTACAAGGTTGCTAAAGCCCAGAACTCCTTACCTGTATCTATCAGGTCAGTACCCTACTATCCTTCAAAACCATTCTGAAAGACTTCCTAGCTAAAATCTGGCTCTGTTCTTGCTAAAAGCTAGGATAACCTATATCCCTAAATGTGAACAAGTGCCTTTATCATTCCTAATACCTCCTCACTCTCCCTTCTTCACTTACTTCCTTACTTCTACCCAATTCTCTTCTCTGACTTACTCTCTAAATATACCATAAGCCTGTTTTTCCCTCACTTCATATTGCAATTTCCATTTGTATTACACTAGCGTACCTGTAATTTCTCTACAAACTAAGATTTCTCTAAATATTAAATGATTGTCATATTCCTTGTATCACTTCTTAACCAGTGTTTTTATAGTATGGCTAATGTATTGTAATTATTTAAACTGCAGATGTTATTGTTTTATTTTTGAAATTGTAAAATTGTTTATAATGTTTTGTAATAATTTGGAGCTTTTCTTCTTGGGCCTTCTCTGAAAATGAGCTTCTACTCAGTCTAACTTTTCACTGTAATCAAATGTCAGTAAATAAATAAGTACTAAATATTTGTGTGAATTGCTCCATGCTGGGTTGGCATACTCTTCATTTAAAGCTCACCTTTCAGCTATTCCTGCTTGTCTGCCATTGACTTCTCCTTTGACCTCTAGGTTTGAGATCAATTTCTTAAAGGTGTCCTGTATTTAAGACCTCCCAGTAAGCTTATTCTTCCTTCCTGGGAACTTAATTTTGTTCTTGAAAATTGACTCCGGCTCCTTTTGACCCTGCAGCGTCAGCTTCCTTGCAGCATTCTATATGGAAGACTGTTCTTTGGCCCTTACTTCAGCTAGGAGGGTGTCTGAGCTACAGGCCCTTGTGGTGGTCACTCCTTTTTTAATCTTTCACAGGGACAGGGTTTCTCTTGTACTAATCGTTCATCTGATGATGTTGCCTTCATTTGCTCTTCAACCTGTGGGTTTGTAACTGAGGATCATATCTGACTCGGCTGCGTGCCAAAGCTCCAGGCTGTGACATCTGAACTCTTCCATTACCCGTAATACTCCTCTCCTCCAAATCCCTCAGGTCTTATTTGCGGCACTTCGTTTAGCATCGGGTATCTCAGCATCTGACCTCCTCGGGGTTTTCCTGTGAGTTTAGTCAGTTATTTTTTGTGCTCCTTGAATCTTCTTCTTTAATATTAGTCCTTATCTTATAGTTCTCCGTCTTGTCCTAGAACCTTGTAAATTTGTATAATCCTTCTCATGACTTTCCCTTTCCCCCTTCCTACCCCTTTTTTTAACTGTACTGTACATAAAAAATGTACTATGTATATTTAAAAAAAAAAAAAAGTCTCTCTTTCTATATAATTTTTCAGTAATAGCTTTAATATTTTGGTTATTGTTGTGTGTGCGCACTGTAGGTTAGTTTTGTCTATAGCTATGTTGGATCCCAAACCAGTGGATTTCAAGAAGTGTGTGACTTGTAGGCACAAAATCCCACTATCAGATGCTCATTCTGAGTGCGTGGTGTGCCTCAGTGCTCCCCACTTGGACTCATCTTGCACCATATGTGCCAGATTCAACCAGTGTGTATTTATTGACAGATGAAATAAGTTGATCTTAAAAGGCTTAATGCCCAGTTCAGCTTCTTCTACCACAGCATCCACTTCAGGGGCTCAACCCCCTGCCAAAAAGCATAAGGACCACAAGAGATCCCCCAGTAGGTCCCGCCAGTCAGGGGAACCTCCTGCAAAGATATTCAGTCCTCCGGAGCTGACCACCACAGCTCCTATAGTCATCCATGCCTGTCCTCAGCATCAGAGTCGGTTTCTCCCTTGAGCCAGTGAGATCCAAACCTAAGTCCCCTCTCCTACAAAAAAAACAGACCCAGTTCCAGGCCTACCTCTGTTGCCTCCTGCGTTAGGTCTTCTCGCAGCCTTTCTGACAGCATGATAGCTAAGTTTCTCAAGGCACAAATTCAGCTGGGGATCTTGCTTGCTTCGTCCCCCATGGATCCACAAGCAATATTCTGGCCTTTATTCCTATTTCTCCTCCTCCAATCTGACCTCTGGTTTCAGAGTTATTGGGTCTGAGCTTTCCTGGAGTTGAGACTTTGGAGCCAATAGGCGTGGTTACTTGAAATCCAGCAGTCTGCCTGACTCTCCCGGCTCAGACAGTTTTGGAGCAGAGTGGCTCTCGAAGCAGTGTCTGTTGCTAGGGTTTGGCATCAGCTATGATGTTTTTGCAGCTGTCTCTTCCCTTAGGGGCCTCGGTGTTTGATAGCTTGGCTGCAACTCCTCACTCAGATCCAGGGGCAGTTGGAATTCATGGGACTTCCCCATCGACATTGGTGCCCTCGGTGTCTCAATCTCCCCTCAGCACTCAAGATGGTGGAGAGGGTTCTCTCTGCACCCAAAAGTGCCTCGACTCTACCTGCTTTGGAGCTAGCCCCCCTCCAGCAGCCTTTGTGCTTGAGCCATCTACTCTGTCTTCTCTGGGGCAGCCTCCCCAGAAAGACTACAAACTACTTCCCTTTTGGAACATCCATAGTTTTCCAGTACCTCCCTGGAGCATGCCACCAAGGAGGTTCCTCTAGTGCAAAAGGAGACACTTGGATTCTCCTTTGGAATCCCTCGCAGAGGGCACCGATCTCGATGAAGGGGAGGGGTCCCCCAAAACACCACCTGAGGATGTCTCTTTTGGAGACATCATGGAAATCCTACACCAGAAGTGTGAATGGTCTTCTCAAACCCTAACCCAGAGGAATCAGTATTTTTGGAAGCTGATGGGTTAGACCCATCTACTTCTTGGGTATCCCCCTGCGGCCCCCCTCTTATTGGCCTTTTGTCACACAGGGCATGGAAGGAGCCGGTGGCAGTGGAACCAATCCCTAAGTGGCCCAGTAAGATTCATACTGCCCCTTCTGACCACCCCTGTTGGACTAAGGGTGTTTCCCTTGATGGCATGGTGGTAGCAGCCACCATCAAAATGGAGCTGGCCCAGCAGAGCTTCACTGTCCATCCCCCGTAACAGGGTGTCTAGGGCTTTAAACAGGTTGGGAAGTGGGTTTATGCTTCAGTAATTTTCGCATTGTGAGTGCTGAATTATTTGGCACATGTAACCAGTCTACAGAGGGAGTCATCAAGGAACTCTCTAGTTTTGTCCCATGTCTGCTGAGGAACAGAAGACTTTTTCCTTCAGAATGGCCACCCTTCAGTCTATTTCTAACATGTCCATGAGGTTAATTTCTCATGCAGCAGAAAGTTCCTCACGGAGGGCCGGATCAGACATTGCTACCATACCTGGATGCGGCTGTGCTATTTCTCAGAACCCTACAAGGCATCGTTTACCAATGCCCCTTTCAATGGATAGACTCTTTTTGGTCCAACATTCAGAGTCACTCTCAACCAAAATGAAAGGGATGGAAAGACCTTGTCTGCTGTCGGGATCCACTTCTCTACCCCACAGTGGACCATTTCCAGGAACAAGCATGGAAGTAAGAAGTTGTGGTATGAAAATCCCAAGGTCCTTTTTAGGATTCACAGGGAGACTGTCTTCCCAAAGGCAGAGGGGGAATGGTTATAATGGCAGATGCTGCCCTTGTGGCAGAGGGGGTCTGAGGAATCAAGGGTCTCTGGATTCTTTCTCAGACAGACCCAATCAGGAATCCTGAGGGTTTGCCGACTGCTCATCTCTGGAGGCAGTTGGGATATTTGTCTTTACACTCAATGGCCTGGGAAACCATCACAGAAGATTGTTTGGTTGTTAAAAATTATATCCAGAGGCTATTCCATACCCTCTTTCCAGAAACCCTTTCCAAGCTAAACCCTCCCTGATGCTCCACCCAATCAGTGAGCCGCTGCAGTGTTAGAGATTGTGAAGCTGCTCTCAAAAAAGTCATCCAAGGTGTTCCCCCAGATCACCTTGAATCACACATCTACTCCAGATTTTTTTTAGTGCTCAAAAAGATGGGGGAATCTCAGGCCCACTCTAGACCTTACCACCCTCAACAAATCAGTTGCCAATTCCAAGTTCTGAATGGTCATGATACAGTCCATTCTGCCCTTTCTGCAGAAGGATGACTGGATGTGCTCTATAGATCTTCAGGATGCGTAATATCACATCAAGATGAACAGGTGCTCCAGAAGGTTCCTCCACTTCCGGCTAGGAGCCAGTCATTATCAGTTCAGAGTGCTGCCATTTAGTCTCATCGCAGCCCCTAGGGTGTTCCCCAAATGCATGTCAATTGTGGCAGCTCACCTGAGACTGCAAAGATTCCAGCTGTTTCCATACCTAGACAATTGGCTCCTAACTGCTCCCACCAGGCATTGACTCCTAGAAGTCAGAGAATTACTTTTCCACATAGTCTCAACCTTGGGCATTTCTGTTAACCTGAAAAAGTCTCAACTTCAACTGCTCCAAGTCTTAGATTTCATCCAAGCCCGTCTGGGCACAATTCATTCTCTGGTCCTTCTTCCTTCAGAGAGAATTTCCACCTTGAGGACTCGTGCCAAACAGGTAATGGACATTTCTTCTCTCCCACCAAGCCTTGTCCTAAGGACCTTGGGGTCTGTGGTGGCCACAGTCACCCTGGTACTGCTAGTTCATTTTCTTATTTATTTATTTTATTTGTATTTATTTTACATTTGTTGACCGGGATAGTCCGACTGGATACATGTCCATTTTCAGTGGAGGCCCAGGGAGAAAAGCTCCAGTTACAGAATATAGAGATTACAGAGAAGTTCAGATATGCAGTAAAATATCATACAAAGAATCAAGCATAGTTATAAGTTAGTTTAGTGAAGCCCTCCAACAGGGGCTCTCGAGTTACACAGTGTGTCATCTTAAACAAAATTATCAGGTTACAACAAACAGTTTTGAGTAAAAAAATGCTTACAATACTATATAGGTAGGGTAATTAATATGGAGAGTAAGCAGGGTTGGTACAGGGGCAAAGCCAGTGCATTTTGAAATACTGTTTGAGGCCTTTTGTGAAGAGACTTAGGGAGGGTTCGATGGTAATATTGATTGGCAGTGAATTCCAGGTTTTGTCAACAAAGTTGGCAAACATGGACTCACCAGCTGAGTTAATAGCTTTGTAGGTTTGGACCAATAGCCTATTGGATGAGTGTAGTGGCCTTAAGTTACTGTATGGTTTTATAATATTTTTAAGTGATGGGGTATCTTTAGGTTGGTAGAGAATTTTGTGTGCTCCTAAGAGTTATTGAATTGAATTAAGCCTGGCAGTTCTAGCATCCCTAGAAGATTAAGGTTTTGGCAGTGATGTGTCCTCTATGTTGAGCCAGTGGCGAATCTGACAGTATGGTTGTAGCTGTGTGAGACCTTGCTAAGTTCGGATTTGTTTAGGTTGGAGAGTATAGGGGAGCCGTATATAAGAGTCAAGAGTAGATGTGAGCTGGCGATTGTGGTCCTAGCTAATGAGGTTAGAAATGGTTTATTTCTGTATAAAGAACCAAGCTTCTTGATGGTTTTTATGGTTTTGTTGACAATGTAGATAGAATTTAAGATTATTATCTAGTATTACCCCTAAAAGCTTAGTATGGCTGTTTGGGGAGATAGAGGTGCCACTGTTGGATGTTACAGAGAAGGAAAATGGGTTAGATCTACTAGAGGTGCCACTGTTGGATGTTACAGAGAAGGAAAATGGGTTAGATCTACTAGTAGGGATAAAGAGTAGCAGTTTAGTTTTGCTGGGATTCAGTAGTAGACGTTGGCTAGAGAGCCAGCTTTCAATAGTGTTAAATGTGTTTTGGGTTAAGATTTGTACGTCTGATGGGGAGGAGGCTGTGCAGATCAGGGTGGAATTGTCTGCATATTGAATGCCGGTAGCTTCCAGGATGGCAGTGTGAAGGTTGTTGATGAAGATAGAAAAGAGTACTGCTCCTAAAATAGAGCCTTGAGGGACACCAAGTCTGAGAGGTAACAGGCTGGAGAGTTTACCCTGCCGTAATACAGCCTGTTGTCTGCCAGTCAGATAGGGTCAGAACCACTGAATTGCATGGTTATTAAGGGAGATGTATTTTAGGGTATGGATGAGTAGTTCATGGCTGACCATATCAAAGGCATTTGACAGGTCTAGAAAGAGGGCTGAGGATATCCTGTTGTTCCTGTTCTGGCAGTACCATCAGATAAAGTTCTATTTATCCGTATAGAGATGGGGTATGCTATGGCGTCTGCAGCTTTTTGTAAGTACACTGCAGGGAGGAGGTCAGCAGAAAGGGTAATTGGTTTTAATTTTTTGATTAGGTTTGGATAAACGTGGTAGAGACAGGTTGGAAGTTAAAGAGGGAATTGAATAGTGGGTATATTAGAGGTAGGGTTAGAGTGTGAGGGAGGTTGGTTAGCTAGGGATTGGATTGTTTCAGTGGAAATGTTATTAAAGGCACCAGCAATGGTCTCTGAAGATTTATGGGTGAAGTTCGACGGGGTTGGGGTGGTCAATTGTCCTGGATGAAAAAGCCGGTTTATACCTGCTAGAAACTTTTAAGGATTGTTTTGGTGTTTATGTAGAAGGTTTTGGTAGTAGCTTTTTTTTGTCTAGCAGAATGGATTTTTTTGTTTAATTCCTGAGTTGGTGGTATTTTAATTGGTCAATAGGGGCTTTAGTTGAATGCCAGTTGGCCAGGCTTTGTTTCTAGCTTTGACTTTTAACTTAGTTTCCTTTGTGAGCCATGGTGCAGTATTTGATTTAATTTTTATAGTACGTGCAGGAGCATGGGAGTCAAGGATACTCAGGAATTTAGTATTAAAGTAAGCTACGTCCTCTTCTAGGGGTAGATTATTTAGTATCAACCAGTCTAATGACTTAAGTTTGTTTTGGAAATTAGCAGGGTTGAAGTTCTTATTATTTCTGATTGTTTTGTATATAGTCTGGTGGGGGGTTTCTGCGTTATGCTTTATAATGCAAGTTAATAAGTGATCACTAAGGTCATCGGGGACAGTCCCAGCTGTATACAGTTGGGGTTGGCTATTGACAAGTATCCAGTCTAATATGCTTTCCCTGTTGGTTGGTTTGCTGATCCTAGTGGGAGAGGTTATTGTTTGTGTGAACTCAAACAGATTCATATGGGTTATGGGATTCATCTGAGCAGATGTGCCAGTGTGTCAAAATTGCCAAGAACTATGGTTTCTTGGGGGTAGGCAGTAGATAACCAATAGAGGATATCCTCTAGGGTACTTATATTATTACCTGGAAGAATGTAGGCACAGACAATATTTAAAGATTTGATGTTCTTTGTGTTTCACTGTTGCAGTCCTCACATATGGGTTATCTGGCTCCCGGTAGCCCTCAATCGGCCCGAATACCAGAGTCCTTGGTATATGACGTCGGCTGCCGCCGGTTGTAAAACTGATGTCAGTACGTCAAGTATAAAGGGAGGCAGCCGATGCCATTTCCTCAGTCTTTCTTGCTGCAGAGCCCGAAGCAGCTGCAGTTCGCACTAGTGCAGGTTGGCCGGTTACCCTCGTTTCACTTTACGACTACCAAGTTGAAGACGCCTTCAGATAAGTACCTTGTTGGGGACCCTCTTTTCTTGCTTTAATGAATGTCAGATAAATTTAATAACTGTCTTGCCTGTGGAAAACAGATTCCGCACAGAGATTTCCATTCCTATTGTATAACTTGTTTGGGCCTTGAGCACGATGTCCCTAACTGCAATCTCTGTGCTTCCTTTAACCCGCGTACCATATGCCGTAGAGCTAAGATTTTGTATAAGCATTTTGGAGTCTGGCCTAAGTTCGTCGGTATGGCATCTTCTGGTCTCCCGACTTCGGATGTGCCAAGGAAGACAAGGACCGCGAAAGGCCTAGGGTTAAATCTACTGACAACGCACAGGTGAAATTGGTCGTCAGCACATCGGTACTCAGTGAGGCACTCTCGCAGCCCCTGCAGTCCTCAGATTTTCAGCCACAAGCCTCTGCTGAGACCTTTACGGAGTCCTCCATGCCACAGGCTGTTATTTCGTCTTCAGACCCTCCTCCTGTCACTGCCTCAGATGGGTCCGGAGCCGCTTTGCAGGCACCGGCTTCTGACCCCGCTTCTTCTCGACATGAGACCAGAACCAGACCGACTACCTTATTTCAGACTTCTGCTGTTGCTAGACCTCCCGAGTCCCTCCGGATTGCTAGTAAACCTCCCAGTCACAAACCTACTCACAAGCAGGCATCGGACTCCCCTCCTGTACCTCAGCCCCAGTTGGTTAAGATGGCTGGTGATCTTCTCCTGATTTGGGGCTCTCATCCCCCCCTTCAAAGAGGACTAGGGAATTCTCTCCTGATGTTTTGCCTGTCTCAGATTCTGAGATTTCCAGTATGTCTGCTGGTGAAGAAGAAAGTTCTCAACTTTTTTCTGGCTTTGATGATTCTGATGCTGAGGACTCTATTCCTTCTGCCTCCCCCTCCAGAAGATCTTAGGGAGCATTTTAAATGGGAATGTCAGGATTTTCCACAGTCTAAGAAAAGAATCAGGGACTTTTTAGGTTTGCCCCAGCATAAGTCTCTGGCTATACCTCCAGTTTTGGAAGTTGTGGATGATGTTTTCATAAAAAATTCTTTAACTCCTAATTCTGTCCCTCTTGCCCCCAGAAAACCAGATAGGTATTGCAGGGTTCCTGAATCGCATCGATTCCTTTTTAAAAATCCTTCTGCTGATCCAGAAATTATTTCTCAAGGCCCCAAGGGTGTTAAGGCTACTGTAGCTAAAACCCTCTGCCTTCTGATCAGGAATCTAGGGCCTTGGACAGGTGGGGTAAAAAAGTTTATACCTCTGCAACTCTTGCCATTAGATCCATGAATTTTCTTTTTCACATGTTTTAGTATCAACAGCATACTTTGGAGGCTATTAAGGCTAAACTTGGAGATATCCCTTCCATGATGGAGAAGAAAGATTTACAAGACTTACTGAATTCTGTCACTTTTGTTAATAAGCATTCACTTCATTGCGGTTTTAACGCTTTGGAGGCTTCCTGCAGAGCAGCATCCATTGGTTTCGTAATTAGAAGGCATGCTTGGCTCAGGGAGCAGCCTCTCTATGAACCAGTTACATCTAAATTGCTGGATTTTCCTTTGCACAAGGACAATCCTTTTGGTAATAAGGTTGAGGAGGTACTAAAGAAGTTGAAGGATAAAGCAAAATCTATGCAAGCTGTAAAAGATTTCCTTCAGGTTCAGCCTCCTTGGTTTAGTAGGCGTTATCCTTCCAAAAATTGGTCTTTCCCTGATCCTGGCAAACAGGGTCGCTCTAGGCCTAGAGGTTTCAGATCTAGAGGTCAGGCTTCTGCCCCTCAAAGGGCTAAACAATGGCAATCTTCTTCTGCTAATTCAGGGAGTTCTAAGCCAGCTTCCCAAAGCAAAGTTTCTCAATGACTATGGCCTTCTTGTGCCTACCTCTGTGGACCTGGTTTTCCTTTGGGGGGAAGTTTAGCCAGGTTCACAGAGGTATGGTGTACCATCACAGATGACAAATGGATTCTCAATATAGTTAACCAAGGTTACAAGTTTTACTTTCACACCTTCCTTGTTTTACAAGGATACCCATACATACCCAGAACTCTCAGAGCAGTGGTAGGAACTCAGATTTCTTCTGTACTGACTATGGGGGCTGTAGAGCCAGTTCCTGCAAATCAGGCAGGCCTAGGTTTTTATTCAAGGCTTTTTCTGGTACCCAAAAAAGGGGGCACCTGGTACCCTATTCTGGATATGTCCATTCTAAACACTTTTCTGGTAATTCCCAAATTCAAGATGCTCACCCTTCAACAATTACTACCAATGCTGGGCAAGGATTCATGGCTGGTAACTTTGGATCTCAAGGAGGCTTATCTGCACATCCCAATAAGGGAAAGTTGCAGGCAGTTCCTTCGCTTCAGGGCTGGGCAGCAACGCTTTCAATTTTCTGCATTGCCCTTTGGCTTATCTACTGCTCCCAGAGTTTTTACGAAGTGCCTGGCTCCAGCCGTTGCTTTTTGCAGGCAAAGAAGCATTCAAATTTATCCTTACCTGGACGACTGTCTCATTCAAGCAAACTCCCCAGAGCAACTAGAAAAGGATTTGGATTTCGTGAAGAACATTCTCACCTATTTGGGTTACACTCTCAACGAAAAGAAGTCAAAGTTGGTTCCTTCAAGGGAGATTGTTTTCCTGGGAGTGAGTCTGAATACAGCCACCCAGATGGTATTCCTCCCGCAACAGAAGCACAATCTTTCCGCTTACTTTGTGAACTTGGCAAGCATGACCCAGCTCTCTGCAAGGCAATTCTTGCAAGCACTGGGGTTCATGGCTTCATGTATTTTGATTATCCCATATGCAAGGCTGCATATGAGAAACTTCAATGGTACCTCAAGAATCTCTGGTGTCAACACACACAGGACTTAGACTTGATTCTTCCCCTGATTCCCTGTCTGCAAATGGGGTTCCTCTGGTGGGCGACACCCTGTTCTCAGAACAAGGGTCTGCCTTTCTGCCAGCCAGATTCTCACCACAGACGCCTCAGATGTTGCATGGGGGGGGCTCATCTGGAGGGCAGGGGCATACAGGGGACTTGGAGCACCCAGCAGATTCATCTGCACATAAACTTATAAGAATTGATGGTAGTGCAGCAGGCCTTGCTGGCCATCAAGGACCTACTCTACCCTGGGACTCTTGCTGATCAGAACAGACAATACCACAGTCATGTGGTACATCAACAAGCAAGGGAGGACTCACTCCTACCCCTTGTGCAGACAAAGCATGAGACTATGGTCCATAGCAGCATCCATGGGCTTACATCTAATAGCCCACTATCTTCCAGGGAGGCTAAACTCCTTGGCAGATCATTTGAGCAGACATGTTCTGGATCCTCATGAGTGGCAACTGAACAGGGAGATTTTCCATCGCATCATTCATCATTGGGGCACCCCACAAGTCGATCTTTTCTCCTCTCATGCCAGTTATCTCCTTCCAATCTTCTGCACCAGGGAGTTTCACAACAGAGCTTGAAGGGTGGATGCATCGTCCTTCCCATGGACACATCTCTCAGTTTATGCATTCTCCTCTGCCTTTTCTTCCCAGAGTGCTGCTAAAGATGAGGGACAAAAACCCAAAGGCTATTCTGATAGCTCCAGATTGGCCCAGGCACCATTGGTATCCCCTACTTTGCAGCCTTTCCCAGGCTCAGCCTTGGCATCTTCCCCGGTACCAGATCTGTTGGTTCAGGGAGGGGGAAAGTTCCTTCATTCTCATCTTCAAACTCTGCATTTAACTGCCTAATACTTTAAATCTTTCCCAGAAAGATGGTTGAAGTTCTTCATGAGGCCAGGAGACCTAGCACAAGAAAATCCTATGCTGATAAACGGAAGAGATTTTGCTCTTGGATGCTGGCTAAAGGAGAAGACTCTTCTCATGCTTCTCTTTCACTCATTCTTGACTACCTAGCAGGATTGCTTAATGGTGGACTTTCCTTTTCTTCCATCAAAATTCACGCTTCAGCAATTTCGGCTCATTGTTCTTTTGCACAACCCATTTTTTCTCACCCCTTGATGAAGCAGTTCCTGAGGGGAGCTAGTAATCTTAGACCTCCCAGAAGAGCTCCTACTCCTGCTTGGGATCTTCATTTTGTCCTGGAAAAACTTAATTGCCTCCCTTTGAACCAGCTGCCTCTGCAGATTTGAAGTTTCTATCCTGGAAGACTGCTTTCCTTTTAGCTATTACTTCAGCTAGAAGGGTATCTTAGTGGCAGTAGAACCTTTCATTATTTTTCACTTAGATCGGGTTTCTCTGAGAACATATCCCTCCTTTCTGCCTAAGGTGGTTTCCAGTTTAACCCTTAACTAGTCTGTTCACCTGCCTCCATTCTTCAACAATCCCCAAAATATAGGGGAAAGGATTATGCACTCTCTTGATGTGTATAGACAGCTGAGATTTTACTTAGACAGGACTAAATCCTTTCAAAAATCTGAACAGTTATTAGTTTTGCCCCTGGGGCTCAGGGTTATTTCAAAACAAACAATCTCCACATGGATTGCTCATTGTATTCACTTTTGTTACCTGCAGCATGGGAAGGTTCTCCCTCAGGGTATTAGGACCCATTCTACAAGAGCAGCCTCTAGCTCTGCAGCCTTTCTGAGAGGTGTGCCTACTAAGGACATTCTAGAAGCAGCTACTTGGTCTTCTGCCCATACTTTCACAAAACATTACAATCTACCTTTGTTTTCTAAATCCAGGGCTGGTTTTGCCTTTGCAGTTTTGCAGGGTTTCCTTACCAACCCTTAATCTGTGATCCTTCCTCGCCCTTTTGTCTTCTTACTGGGCTTTGGGAATCAACCCATATGTGAGGACTGCAACAGTGAAACACGAACATAGTACAGTTGTGTACAATTACCGTAAATGTAGATGTTCAAGTGTATTCACTGTTACGGTCCTGCTTTCCCACCCCCCATTCCCCCTTTTTTCCTAAGGCACAGACTATAGATTTTTATTTTTTGTATGATGTGTCCAGGGTGCTATCATTCCTGGGTTAGCCTTCTTTTGGGGGCTTTAAGGCAAGAAAAACTGAGGAAATGGCGTTGGCTGCCTCCCTTTATACCTGACGTACTGACATCAGTTTTACAACCGGCGGCAGCCGATGTCATATACCAAGGACTCTGGTATTCCGGCCGACTCAGGGCTACCAGGAGCTGGATAACCCATACGTGAGGACTGCAGCAGTGAATACACTCGGACATCTACATTTATGGTAAGTGTACACAACTGTACTTTATGGTTAATCTGTAGTTTGGTAATGAGGATTTCTGCATTATTAAATAGGGGTGGTTGTATGGGGTCCCTATTGACAGAGTGTTTTTGTAAAGGGCTGCTATCCCACCAGCCTTCTTAGTAGTGCGTTCTAATCGGTGTATGTTATAGCCCAAGGGTAATACTTCATTATCAGCAATAGGTGGTTTAAGTCAGGTTTCTGTAAGACATAATATTTGGGGAATGAACTGCCAAGAGGGCATGCAGGTTGGAAATTTTATTGTTAGTACAGCTAATATTTAAGTGAAATGTCAGGGGTGAACTGATGGGACTAATGAGGAATAGATTATTAGGGGACTGTGGGAGAGGACCTAATGTTACTAGGTGCAGATGGGCCATGGTTGGGATGAATGTCCTCATCTATTATAAGGCTGTAGTGAAGTGTAACTATGAGCTTTAGGATTTTGTTTATAAGTTTTAGATAGTCTTTGTCTCTGGGATTGGATTTTAAGGCTTTAAAAGGCTGATAAGTTAGAGGAGGTGAGGGGTTGGATATTTGGGGGATATTTAAGTGAGCTGTCTTGTATGAGAAGTCTGGGTTGGCTGTTTGACATTTTGGGTAGTGGAAACCAAGATAATGCTGACTTTCATAGGTATTAAGGAGGTAAAACATACGTGAGAATACTTCATTGGACCTTAGCAGTCCAGTGATCCCTCCCGTACTACCCATTGAAGTACTCAATCAGGATTTCATGAAGATTCTTTTCTGTGGTGGCTTCAATCCAAGGATCATCTTCAAGGTCGCCCATTCATCCTACCCCCCTCCGAAGGCCACTGTGACCATGGACATGTCCCACTTTGGGTGGGGGGCGGGCATTATCTGGGACAAATATTCCAAGGCATGTGGTCCCCCTGTAGACCAACTTGCATGTAAATGTTCTGGAGATGAGAGAGTTGCTTCTTGGATTGCAAGCCCTTCATTTCTCTCTTCCCATGGGAACTATTGCTGTTCAGATGGAAAACATGTCAGTGGTCTGGTACATCGACAAGCAAGGAGGAACCAGGTCTTACCCCTTGTATTGAGAGGCAGTGAGACTGTGGCAATGGACGATTTCTTCCAACTGCTTTCTCATAACACTGCACATTCCTGGGAAGTCAAACAAACTGACTGGGGGGGGGCAGGCTCAGCAGGGCCATTCTGATGCCTCACAAGTGTTCTCTGAATCCCCAGAGATGGGGTCAACCTTGCTAGGATCTTTTTGCATCTCCCTCCAATCACAAGTGCGGCAAGATTTTTGCCCTTATCCCTTCTCAGGGACACTCTTGTCCATGATTGGCCCCCCGGTCTTTTTTATGCCTATCCTCCTCTTCCGGTCACTCCCAAATTTCTGCAGAAAGCTCAGAGGTTGAAGTGCCAAGTGATCCTCATTGCTTTCTTTTGGCCCCAACAAGTTTGGTTCCCCTTCCTTTGGTCTCATTTGTTGTGTCCACCATGGACTCTGGATCCGTCTCCAGATCTGTTGTCTCATCTCTCAGGACACTCCTATCCAGATTTCCTGAAACTGAAATGAACTGCTTGGTTACTCCACTTCAGATGATGGCTGCAACTCCCGGGCTTTCTTCCCAGTTAGAAAAATTTTAATTGCAGCATACAAACCATCCACAAGGAAGTTATACAATTGTAAGTGGAAGAGATTCTCCATTTGAGCTCATCAAAACAATCTAGACCCTTTTACAGCTCCGATTACTGCTTTGTTGGATTTTCTGGTTGATGTATTTCATAACAGAGCTAGTTTTTCTACAGTGAAAGTGTAATTGTTGGCCATTTCCATTTTCACATAGGGGAAATTCTTTTGCTCTAGCCTCATCTAAATTGTATAAGGCCTTTTTAAAATGTACCTTTCTCCTACGTCCTCCTATCAAGGAACCTGTTGTCCCTTGGTATCTCACCTTGGTTTTACAGGCTTTAGTCTTGCCCCATTCTCGAGCCTTCATCTAAGGTAGATTTAAAGCTTTTGACCTGTAAAACCATCTTCTTGATGGCTATTACCTCATCCAAAAGAGTATCTGAATTAGAGGCTTTGTCTTGCAAACCTCCATACCTATATCCCTAATTGCGAACAAGTACCTTTTTTTTCTAATAAGCATCTTTGTCTATGTCATACGTGATAATTTAATAATCATACATGTATATAAGTGAAAAACAAATGACACCACTTTAGTTGCAAACATTATACATCATAGACACTACCGAAACAACTGCAGTTGCAAACGTTATACATCACTTATAATCTATACAGTCATTGTCAGTTAAGCATCATTTGGCTCATTCAAATCCTGCCTCTTAAACCTCTTTCCTTCTCTGCATATATTGTTCACGCTCTTCCCATTTTTTCCTATGTAGTTTCGTCCTTCCCTTTTCTAAAGATCCCAATTCAAGAAGTTTTATCTCTGTTACTACATTCGCTACTTCTAATAAAGTTGGTCTAGATTTTGATTTCCATTTTCTAGTAATTGCTTTTTTGGCAGCCAGACTCAGCAAGGCTTTATTATGTCTAGGAACTTATTCATAGCTCAAAAAATCATTTCCCAAGTAAATCCAGTCTGCTCACCCAGCATCTCCGACAGAGCAATCCGCAGGGAATCCTTAAAGTCTGCCAGCTCACTACACTCCTAAAAAATATGCTCCTCGCCACCTCTTTTCTGTCTGTTACACCTCCAACATTTGCTATCCAACTGAGGAAAAATTCTTTGTCTACTTGGGGTATAAAAATACGTATGTAAACACTTCCAATGATCAGAAATCTTCTAGACTTTGTTGCATATTTGGAAGATACACATATATCCCCTCCATTGACGCTTTATGAATTGCTTGTCCAATCTCTCTTCCCAGTCCTTTCTAAGCTCCTCTGATTGATAAAGTTATCATGCAATATGTTATATGCTCTGCGAATTATTCCTTTTTTAACAGCGGCTTCTGTTCTAGGTTCTATTAAAAACTCTACCAGTGCTGGTCTTTCATTTAAGACCCCCCTATTTCTTTCTCTTTGCCTATACTCTGATATCAATCCTTGATAGGGAAGGCAATCCCTAACCTGCAGTCCAAGTAAATTCTTGGCCTCTTCCAATTTTGTTACCTTTCCCTTTCTAGTTATTTGCTCCCATTACCTTGGTTCCTTTGCCAGTTTTCTCCAATAAATTCTAGCCCCCTCTTACCTATTATCTCTATCTTTAACCATATTCATCTCTATCATCAGAATCTCTTGTCTCCATTCTCCTACTGGTTTATTTCTTAGAATACTCTGCAGGGAGTAGAGGTGGTGAAGGTATATGAGTTTAAGTACTTGAGATTAACAGTTCAGAGTAATGGTGAGTGTGGAAGAGAGGTGAAGAAGAGAGTACAGGCAGGATGGAGTGGGTGGAGAAGAGTGTCAGGAGTAATTTGTGACAGATGAGTACCAGTAAGAGTGAAAGGGAAGGACTACAAGAGGGTAGTGAGACCAGCTATGTTATACGGGTTGGAGATAGTGGCATTGACAAAAAGGCAGGAGTCAGAGCTTGACGTGGCAGAGCTGAAGATGTTAAGATTTGCACTGGGTGTGACGAGGATGGACAGAATTAGGAATAAGTATATTAGAGGGTCAGCCCAGGTTGGAAGGTTTGGAGACAAAGCCAGAGAGGCAAGATTACGTTGGTTTGGACATGTGCTGAGGAGGGATGCAGAGTATATTGGGAAAAAGATGCTAAGGATGAAGCTGCCAGGTAACAGGAAAAGAGGAAGGCCTAAGATAAGGTTTATGGATGTGGTGAGAGAGGATATGCATGTGGTTGGTGTGACAGAGCAAGATGCAGAGGACAGGAGGAAATGGAAACAGTTGATCTGCTGTGGTGACCCCTAACGGGAGCAGCCGAAAGAAGAAGAAGAGACTCCCTGCTATTTTATGAATATAATACTCTGTAGGATTTGCGGTGTTTTCCTTAAGAGTCTGCATCAAAAATCCCAATCTCTCCTTATTTCTTGAACCCCCCCCCCCCCCGTATCATCATCATTCCTTTCCACTTTGAGATATAGTTTTCTGATTGTGCTATGTATAAGAGCCTTAACTGTGTTGGCTCTAAAATACCCCTTCAAATTTGGTAATCCTAATCTGCCTTGTTCTATTGGAAGAATCAGCTTATTCCACTTGACCCTTGCTGTCTTCCCGTCCCAGATAAAATCTGTCAGCTCTTTTTTAATTGCTATCCACAGCTTCTCTTCTGGTTGATTAAAATATGCCTGACCTGTGTATAAGACTAAAGAACTAAAAACATTTTAATTGCTTGTATCTTAGTATCCGTATCTATACAACAAATCTTTCAGTTTCTCAATTTTTGTATAATCTTTTGTTTAGTCTCTTCCCACATATCCTTAGCTGCCACAACAGAGTCATTTCTAATCCATACTCCTAAATACTTCACTTTATCATGTCCCCGTAAATATGGATATTGGACCAATTCTTGTGTGGGTACATAATTTACTGCTATTGCCTTTGTTTTAACTTCATTAATTTTGTATCCTGAGAAGATTTGAAACTGTCTTAAAGTATTCCACAACACCATAATGTCCATTTCTGGTTTTGTCATGTATAAAATATCTGCAAACAGAGCCAACTTTTCCTGATTACCATACCAATTATATCCTTGAATTTTTGAGTCCCTTATTTTCTTTGCCAGTGGTTCTAAATATAATGCAAACAACAAAGGGGAAAGTGGACAACCCTGCCTAGTTCCTCTACTCAAGTCTAAGTTATCAGAGAGGACCCCACCCACTTTAATTTTTGCCTCCAATCCCTCATATATACTCCTAATCATCCTTATAATTATATCAGGGAAAGCAAATGCTTCCATTGCCTTGCTCATGAAGTCCCAGACTACTCTGTCAAATGCTTTCTGTGCATCAAGCCCCACCAATTTAAAGTTGTATTTTCTTACATTCTGCTTCCCTCTGGATCATCAGTCTCCTGTTAATATTGTCAGATATTTGCCTCCCCTCCACAAAACCACACTGATCCATATCTATCAATTTTGGTATTACTTTTGCCATTATTTTAGCCATTATAGACATAAACACTTTATAATAATGGTTTAATATTGAAATGGGCCTGTATGAAGCTGGATCTGATGGATCTTTGCCCTCTTTAGGTATTACTGTTAAGATCACTTTCTACCATTTCTTCCAGGATGCTGGTACTTCTGCTCCTGTTAAAATGCTGTTAAACAAAACCTTCCAGATCTTCATCAGTTTTTTCCCTCCTAGATTTCAAACTCCCACAGGAATACCATCTGTTCTTGGGGACTTTCCTGTAGATTAGTTGTACATAGCCATTTTTATCACATCTCTTCCTATCCTGTTAGTAATTGAGCCTCATCTACCTTTTAACCTTGGCATGTTTAATTCTTCCATAAACATTTCCATTTGTACCTTTTCTTGATTTCCGTATTCCTCTGCTTTATACAAACTTTCATAAAATTTCTGAAATATTTATAATATTTCTACAGGATCTCTTATCTTCCTTGTTATATAAGCTCCCTGAGTTTGGTGACAGCCCTTTCCACTTTCTGTTGCCTGAGTTGTGCTAAATGTTTTTGTGCTTTAGAATTATTATTAAAAAAAAACCTGCTTAACAGCAGTCTTTCTAAACTCGTGCATATTATTCAGGTAATCCCTTATTTTCTGTTTAGCATTCTGCAGTTGCTCTTTTTCTTGTTTTGAGAGATTCCCCCTATTTTGCAGTACTTTGACATTTGTGGGTCTATCTAAATAATTCTTGTTACTTCTTAACCAGGTCTCCCTTTCCTTTATTTACACCCTAGTTTTAAACTCCACTTTAATTTTATCCTGCTCCCTACCTATATTTTCAGAAGAATAAAACAAGCTCCAAACGAAGCAAAACAGTGGTAACCAAAAAATAAAAAACAAACCTACCCAAAACGGGCAGAGAAACTCCACTTTAATGACACAAACAGGAAACAACAAGTTCCTCTCTGAGGAAGCCATATTTTAATGGTGAAAGCACTTAGTTTGTGGGACTTGTTGTTTCCTGTTTGTGTCATTAAAGTGGAGTTTCTCTGCCCGTTTTGGGTCGGTTTGTTTTTTTATTTTTTGGTTACCAATATTTTCAGAAGAAATTTCTATCTTCTCTAGTAGCTCCTAAATTAATTAAAAAACCCATTCTTTAAATTCCTCTCTTTTCAACCAATAGATGGGAATGTGCCATTGTCTCATTTTTATTTCATTACTTTGCGTTTTTATTTAGTTTTTATTGGCGCATGATCTGAAATAGTTATTGGGTGCGTTTCAAGACCTTCAGTTAAATGCACATGTTCCTGTGAGATTTAAATTTTATCTAGCCTAGCCCAGTTTTTGTATCTTGGAAAATACTACGTAAAGTCACTCCTAGTACTGAATGCATATCTTCCATGCCAAACATTGGTCCGCAAGACGCATCTTCACTGTTGCAAACCAAATTCTAGTCTCCACCTACAAGTAATATTCCTTGCTGAAAGCTGATTATTTCTCCCAGAATTTTGTTAATCTATATTATAACGGTTTTAGGTGGAATGTAAATACATGCCAGTGTAATCCTCCTCCCTTGCCAGTAGCCCCCTTAATACTGTATGTCTTCCATTATTTTTTTTCTTTTCTATCACTATTGGAGCTGCTCTTGCAATTAATATAAGTACTCCTTTTTTTCCTTTGCACCAGATATTCCTCTAAATAATCATCCTGAAAACCTTTCTTTATCAAATTCACATGTTCAGTTCTTTCCTGGTGTGACTCCTTCAGCATATCTATTTGCACTGTACCTTTTAATATAGTTCACTAGTTTCTTTTTATATTTATCTGTAAGACCATTCAGATTGAAAGACATTACAGAAAGCATCATTTTCTTATATAGTTTTTGCCTCCTTTATGTATAACTGCATTTTTGTTAAATATGTAGTTTCAACTTTGTTACATGCATATACTGTTCGGCAGGTTGGTCTTTTCTACAGTTGTTTCTTGTCATATCCATTGGTGACTATGCCATGTCTTACATAACTTTGTTCTGAGGGCTTTCATAAACCCCCCCCCCCCCAAACCCCATCAGCGTAATAATAACTTACAAAACTATATTGAAGTTTTTGCTTCCTGTTAAGAGCAAAAGATCAAAGTTGATAGCCACACAGATGGGCTAGAGTTAACCAAAAAGAAAGGTTAGTCATGCTAAGACTTATGGTACAGCCTGTGCTATTAGTAAGTTTTGACTTTGTCTGTCTTTATAACTCTCCCAGCTGAGAAAATACTTGAATGCTTTGAGTAAACACTTTATCCAAGCCATTTGTCTTTACCAAATTGCCTTCTAGTGACATGCAAACCAGACTCAAAACTGCTAAGGATACTTTATTTACCAGAAAAAAAGCCTTATAATAGTCAATATTCTTTTTAATTTACATGCTTTGTAATAAACTTGTTGCTGGATAATGCTTAGGGTCTTAACTCAGTCATTTCCCCATGCAAGAATGGGAATAAACACACTGATTTTTCTTTTGTCATACTGTCTTAACCAGACCTTTCCTCTCCTCCCCCTTTTCTCTTTCTTGTTTAACATTGCAGTACCTACATTTCAGAAAAATGAACAGAGAAAGAGAGAGGAAAGGAGAGAAGAAAAAAAAGAGCACATGTTTAAAAATAGTATCTCCATTGCATTAAAAAACTGAGACAACTTTACTTCAAATCTAATTGGTTTTGTCTTATCTTTAAAGCTCTCCTAGCTGGGAGAACCCCTGATTGCTTTCAGAGAACATCATCCATCATCCTAGCCAATTTCTCTTTTGTTTTTCCCTCAGCCAATCTTGACAGCCAGTTTCTCTTTATCAGATTGTTTCCATGGAAACATGCAGGTCAGCTGCAGAACTGCTGCTTAACTATACATGCATTTGCTAGAAAAAAGCTTGATAATATTCAGTATACTTTTTCATTTACTTGCTGTCTCTTAAAACTAATCAATCTAAGGTCCTTAAGCCAGTCATTTCCCCATGCAAGAAAGAGAAAAAGCACATTAATTTTAATGTTGCTATGCCCTTTTAACCAGGCTGTTTATTTTTTACATTGCATTGCCTATATTTCTCAAAACTGTACAAGAAGAAAGAGAGAAGAGGGGAGAAAAAGAAAAACAAAAAAAAACACCTGTTTGCAATCCCCACTACACTTAAAAATAGCATGCAAAGAAAACCATATACCACAAATGCAGTACTATTAAGAAAAGAAAATGTTTTCTTTACTTAAAGTTAGCTTTCTCTCCTCTTTTCCCTGCCCCAAAATATTTTTCTGGATATTAATGACATGAAATAGGGCATATACTTTAGAGTCCCTCACAAGTCCTACAAATTTTGAAACAGTCCAGTATTTTCAGATTTTCTTGTTCTGTCATATATCGCAAGTATAATTACTGCATTGTAATCCCACAGTAAGTTACTGGTTTTATTACTGTTCTTCTCCATTGCCTAAATCCTGTTTCTGTTTCATTTCCAATGTCCTCTTGATTCTTCTAGAGCAGTGGTGCAGTGGTTGTGTTGTCACCTCACAGCAAAAGGTTGTCAGATTCGATTCTCTGCTGGGGTGCCTTCTGTGCAGAGTCTCCTTCCTGTGTTCATGTGAGTTTCTTCTGAGTGCTCTGGTTTCCTCCCACATTACAAAGATGCGTCTGGAGCATTTCTCCCCAGGCCTCTGTTGAAAATTGGCTTTATTCCAAGTCGGACTTTTCTGGTAAACAAATGTTAAAAATAAATAAATAATTCTAGTCCGCTCTCTTGCTAACTTCCTTCTTTCCAACATTTTCCATGAAATTACTGGAAAAGGTTTCACAGGTACAGTCATTTGTGTCTTTTATTACTGGAAAAGCAAGAACCAGAATCTCCTTATGTTTCACAGCTCACTTTTTGTTGGACAGACTTTAATTTCCTCCTTAGCATGCACTTCACCAAAAAATTATTTTGTCCTTCCAGGGAAAAGAATACCTGAAAGTCAGCTGGGTAATGCAGTTTGAATTTCACACGTGTCTCAACAGTCCCTGAATAGCAGAATGAATTTACTCTTCTTCTGCCTGGTGTATAATGAGTAATTATTTTCCACAAACACTCTGCTAGCTGCCATTTTTAGAACTTTGTCCTTCTACCACAATTTTGTCAGAATCACCTCCTGCTGGTAGGATTGCATCTTTACTATTAAAGCTCTAGGTTGCTTTCTTGTAGCTAGGTTTGGAGCATACACACGATGTGCCCTTTCAACTAATAAATCCTGCTGTGGAATACCAGTCCAGTTCCTTATTTGTGTTTTCATAGAATTAATGCAGTCTGTTCCTTCCAGCTTCTTTGGTATAGCTGAAAATCGCAGGTTTTCCCTATGTGCTCTGTCCTCTAATTCTATTATTTTTTTAAACATCTCTTCCCGAGCAGTTTCATATTCAGCCAGCCTTTTCTTCATTTCAACCTCTAACTTTTGCAGCTTCATCATCCCATCTGAATATGTGTTTAAGCTTCTTCCACTTTTCCAGCCTTTTGTTGTTTGTGTTAATATTAGGCATCCAGGTAAGCTTATTCTTCCTTCCTGCACCTTAATTTTATTCTTGAAAAATTGACTCGGGCTCCATTTCAGCCTGCAGCTTCAGTTTCCTTGCAGCATTCTATATGGAAAACTATTCTTTTTTGGCCCTTACTTCAGCTAGGAGGGTGTCTGAGCTTCAGGCCCTTATGGTGGTCCCTTCTTTTTAGTTTTTCACAGGGAAAGGTTTCCTCTTCGTACTAGTCATTCTTTTATGCCCAAGGTGATTAATGAATTCTGTTAACTAGTCTATTAATTTGCCTACCTTTTTCCTTCCTCTGTAGTCTGTATAGACTGCTCAGGTATTATTTGGGTAAGACTAAGGCCATTTGCAAGTCTGAGCAACTTTTCGTTTCTTTTCATCCTAGATCTCTAGGTTTGGCTGGTTTTAAGCAAAGCATTTCTTCATGGCTGTCTAATGCCATTTATTTCTGTTACTCCTTAATAGAAAAAACCTTTCTGTTTCTGTAAAAGCTCATTCTACCAGGCCTGTGGCTTCTTCTGGCACTTTTTTCAAAGGACTGCATACCAATTCCTTGAGGCTGATAGCTGGACTTCTATCTATAACTTTACTAAACATTAGAAACTGGATGTGGCTTCCAGGGCTATCCTACCTGGGTTTCTTGACGGCCCTAAATGGCTTTCCTGCCCCCAAGTTTCCTCTTGAGATTTTGTACTCTCCCTTTAGTGAAGAATACTGCAACAGTGTTGTGGAAGGACATAGTACAGAAATGGTAACCTCAGAGTTTTTCAATGTGCTAAAACATTTCAAGCCTACTTACTGTTGAAGCACAAATGACAGCAACCGTCAGTGTCTTCATTCTGAGATTAGAATTTGCCGTTACAATTAGTGCTTGTCTGTCAGCCCACAACTACTTTTTCAGAACACTGCAAAACAAGATTTTTCACATTTATTCACTTGGGTAATACTTGCTGACATTCTTGTACCTTCCTATTTCTACAGTGGTTATTTATTTCCCTAACACCCTTATATTTAAAGTTATCATAGGTACCACTGTCCTATAGCTAACAAGCTATGCAAGTCCCTTTATTAAACTAGCCCCAGCCTCTTGGAACAAATGTCTGTAATGAAATCATTGCCTTAGAAAATCTTTCCCAGTTCACTCAAAATTTAAAAAAACATTTATTCACTGAATATTAATGTAAATGTTGTAGCAATTTTGGTTAAGTTTTACCTGTTCCCTTTTGTATCTTTCCACTGTATTCTCCATAATATTTGCTACATGTAAATCTAGAAAACTTTGGTAAAATTGCATGTACAACATTTACTTTTATTCTCCTGTAACAGGCAGTATATATTTTATATGCATATTTATATGTTTCTGTATATTCCTTAAACAAATAATGTAAACTAAAATTGACTGAAACTGTCTGCCAATGCAGTTTCTGCCAGTTTGTGAGAAAGTAAATTCCTCAAGTGGTAATGTGGTGGTGTTGAGGGGAAGGATGGGGTCTTGCAGGTGTTGCTTGTTTCCAATGTACAGTGACCTGGAAGTTGGTTAAAAAAAAAATCTCTGGGACTATAGCTCTGAGAGTTAAAGATCATGTTTTAAGGCGTACAATGAAATTTTCTTTTCACAAAGAAAAATTAATTTTGCTGCCTTTAGAAAATTATGCTTTAGAGCTATCTTCCAAACACAAAAATATGGTGCTGTGTTTATGGCATTAATATTAATGGCCGGGTGGACTTCACTCTGGGTTCTAGCTCTAATTATGCTGGATTAGCATAGGTAAGTGTAAATGTGCATTAGTTGAGTAATTGCCAAGTTGTGAAATTAACAGTCTGGCAGAAAACCAACAATTTTTTTTTTTTTTGCGAATTACCTAATTAATTCAGAATTACTTACCTACTCTAGTCCAGAAACTGATCAGATTGGCTTTCAGACTTCATTTTTTTGGCTGTTCAACCAGTTTTGGCTGAGAAATAAGTAAAGATCCCATGTGCAAGTGTCACTGAAGACCTGCCTGCTTTTATGGTGAGTATCCCACTCAACAGGTGTTGAGATTGAGTTCTGTTGGCAGGCATGTACCTCTTTGTATTGAAATTAAATGTTCCCTTTTTTGGAATAGGTAAGCTTGATTCTATGGCCTGACTGTTTAGAAAGTTTCTTTTTGCTATTGAAAATGTGTGTGTGTATAATTGGCAGCACTGGAACACATACAAATGGTACTTTGCGGTCACTGCAGTTTTATAATGTAGAGTTTTGCATTGTCTCTGCCATGGGCGTTCTGGACAAAAGTAGGGCAACTGTAGTAAACTTCATTTCTGTAAAGGTTTTGAAGCTGTTATTGACCTAAGGTGGAACTTAAATGAATAGATTGGCAGGAAAGATAAATAATGTACTAATACGTTCTTTTCATTTTTGTTCTTTCAGGGTGTTACATTTAGAATCGAGAATAATGACCTTGTAATAGCAAGAATTCTCCATGGAGGATTGATAGATCGTCAAGGTCTTCTTCATGTTGGAGATGTAATTAAAGAGGTCAATGGACGTGAAGTTGGAAACAATCCAAAAGAACTACAGGAGGTGTTGAAAAGTGCCAGTGGTAGTGTCACACTGAAGATCCTTCCTAGCTACAGAGATGCCGCTATAACTCAGCAGGTCCTAGCTTGCATGTTTTCTTTTTTGTTTAGTACTTTTTTTTATGAGGGAAAAATAAACTGACCATCCTAGTGCTCGTTATGAAGGAGTCTCACAGGCAACTTTGGTCCAAAAAGCATATATATTTATGTAGCATACCAAGGCAGACATATAAAAACTACATTGGCTAAGGGTTTTTATTATTTTATTTAATATTTGTTGACCAGGGTAATATGTTGATCCCAAATGGACTTGATTTAGAGATAACCTATGTGCATAGCACATGCAGAAATGCACTACTAATACAGTACAGTTTCTAACAATAAAAATAGCAAACATTTGTGAATGATTCAGAGTCATTGCTGTACCCAAGAAATTTGCTTTAAAGCAAAGTAATTGCATAGTTAAGTGGCTAGTACATGTTTGCATGGATAATCTTATCAGATTTCTATACAGTTAACTCTGAGTGTGTAAGAACTGCTCAACTGATGGGGAGAGAGGGGTTGCTAATGTTGAGTGAGTAACATAAGCTTGGCTGAAGTTAGTGACTGACTTAAGGTTAAGGAAACCTATTACATCTTGGAGGGGGATATGAAAACGGATGTCAAAAGTGGAGATGTGGGAAGATGGTTCAGAGATTCATAGGTATGTACTAGCATAATGACCACAAGGGCCCTTACAAGCTTAGCAGAGATTTTCAAATGTATCCAGCAAGTTTTTTGGTGCCCTAGAGGTTCTTTTTAGGGGTATATGTTAATAGTTATATGTGAGCTAGAGCAAGGGTTTCAACCATTTATGGGCTGCCTCTGTCTATTAGAGACACAAGTGCAAGACCAGGGGGTGAATTTCCAATTTCCCATCCACTGGTCCACTTTGCGCTTAAATATGGTGAGGGAAGAGCTCTGCTTCATGTGGATGGGGAAGCCTGCCTCAAAGAAGGATAGTCACTGAGACACATACCTGTCCCTCCTACATGTCCTGTTTATGCAGCAGGTAAGGTTTAAGTCTCTGGATTGGGTAGATGTGATGCTATTTATTTTTCAGATGTTCAAAAGGTTCCTCAGAGTTGGATCCAAGGATACCTTGTATGCCAGGCACAGATAGCCCTCAACAATCTGTAGAAGACAGAGTATAAGGATAGCTAATTGAAATGATCCTCACAGGACATGTTATTTATGCCCTGTATCCTTTTTGTGAGGAACCTGTGTGGATGTTCTAGTTGTTACATGTGCGTGGACAGATACATACCAAAGGGGGCATTGTAATCTATGATGAGTCTGATGAGGGATGAATACAAATAGAACGTTGACTTCTTTGAAACTGTATGCCATACCCTTGCTTGTAAGTTAAGCAACATAGAATGATTTCCTTACTACATTAGACACATGTTGGTCGACAGCCAGGTTACTGTCCACATAGTCCCCAAATCTCTGACTATTAGGTCTACTCTTAAGATTGTGCTATCAGTGAGGTACTTTCCTTGGTCAGCAGACTTTCCAAAGGGTACTATTCTGCATTTCTTGGCATTGAGTTTTGAACCATGTTTCTTGTCGCTCGTCCTTCTCTAACGTAGAAGGCAAGCAGGCAGGGTATTTTCTTTAGATGCTTTAATATATAGAAACACATTAGGATGGGTAACAGCATCATAAAATACAAACGAACTAGTTACAGACCTTACATACATAACATGCTTACATCTGAACAACTAACTACAAAATGGCAGTCGTGCTTGCATGTGCTCAGTATTTATACACTTGTGCAAGCCCTTGGATAGCTTCTTAAAGGTACATACACACACACATCGATGTACATCCTGCCTCTGAAAAAGATTGCCCTTTGTAAAAAAAACAATATCAGAGTTACACATGCATTACTATAGACATTAGAAACAAAACACAGTGTTCATGTCCAATTGCTTGATATCTGTTACAGGGTTTAGAGATGCGACCATATGTCATAACATAATAGTTTGGACTAATTTTAGCAACAGGGACAGTCTGCGGTGAACATCTCATATCAGGAACTTCTGGATTCGTCACAGGAACAGGAATGTTCTCTGGACCTTCCTCTGGAATTGGAGCACTGGACAACTCACTCTGAGATAAGAGTCTTTTTCACAGGCTATGTGCTATGGTATAGGCTCGGACACCGGTCTCAAATGCTCCTTGTGATTCCACAATGTATGATCTCGGCTCTGGGCAAATATTCTTCACGTGCAACACCAATCCAGTCATAACCACGTCTCCTTCTGGTAATGGATTGAGCGGTTTTCTGGTTTTGTTGTAGTAGGACTTCTGGATTAAACGCTTCTTCAACAGATTGGTTTTCACTGACCTGTTCTTGACACATGGAACCAACAATTTACTACTGATTGTTAATGTGGTTCTGGTTTGTCACGACAGAAGTCTCTGAGCAGGTGAACCAAGATGTTTATCACAAGGAACATTTCTGAAATTCAAGAGATTCAGGAAAACATCACTATTACATTGTTTTGATTTCTCTAGTAACTGTTTTATTCTTTGAACTGCACGTTCTGCCAAACCATTTGACTGCGGGTTCTCAGAGCTACTTGTGACCTGAGTAAAGTCCCATTCTTCAGCAAATCTTTTGAACTGTTGGCTTGTAAACTGTGTACCATTGTCAGAAATAACTTTGTGAGGGCTACCATGTACTGCAAAATGGTGCTTCATCTTAGTAATGACAGTACTGGATGCTATGTTAGTAAGTAGGTCAGTCTTAAACCAATTAGTGATAGTAGACTCTTACTCCAAATAATGTTGACCATTCCACTCGAAAGTGTTGGTGGCTACTGTCAACCAAGGTAGTTCCGGAATCTGGTTTAGCTGAAGTGGTTCCTTCTGTTGATGTGGTTTAGTAATTTTACACACTGAACAAGATGAATCAGTTCCTGGGTGACCACGATGCAAGATAGTAATGTGCTCTAGTTGCAAGGACTTTGGAACAATTACTTTCGGACCTTTCATAATGATAACTTAGTCAGACAAAATCTCATCTCTATATGGAAAATAAGGTTGCACTTCTTTAGGTAAACTAGATTGCTTTGATGGCTGTCCTTGATTGATAAAGTGGTTAAGCCTCTGTAAAAGTGGCTCTGTAGCTGTGTGATCTCTCAGCTCATCAAGATGTGTGGAAGAAAAATTTCTCACTTCCATGACTTCAAAATCAAGGTTCTCATTCTCATGCTGTTATGTGGTGTTTCTGGGTGATCTGGATAATGTATCAGCAAGATAAAGATGTTTGCCTTTCATGTAGACAGGATTGAAATTGTACTTTTGCAGTCCCAGGATCATACATTGCAGTCAGGCTGGAGCTGAATGCATAGGCTTTCTCAAGATAGTGACTAGAGGTTGGTGGTCTGTTTCAGTCTGGATAGGTCTACCATAAACATAATCGTGGAACTTTGAACATGCAGACACAATTGCCAAAAGCTCTTTCTCGATCTGGGCATACTGCATTTCAGTTTGAGTAAGAGTTATTGATGCAGAGGCAACAGGTTGAGCCTCTTGTAGAATGACTGTACCAAGACCAAATTTCGAAGCATCACAGGAAAGTGTAACTGGTTTGTGAACATCATAATATCTGAGAGTTAGTGGACTAGCAATTATCTGTTTCAGGACATCAACTGCTCTGACCAACATGTCAGTTTTCTGAGTGGTTCTGAAATTTGGCTTAAGTCTGGAATGGACTTGCCCAGGTAGTTGACCATGCCAACAAAGCATTGCAGAGCTTGAACATTGTGTGGAACTGGCATCTCGAGAATAGCTGTTCATTTTGAAGAGTCTGGTCATGGGCCTGTACTGGTAAATAAATGACCAGCATAAGTAAATTCTTGTAGCCTGAATTTGCATTTCTGTGGATTGAGCCTAAGATTCACTTGACGTGCCCTTTCCAGAACTTTCCTGAGGTTACTGTCATGTTCAGCTTCACTATGACCTCCTACCAGTATGTAGTGTGCTATAATAGCACAAGGATACCCAGAAAAAAATTGCTCCATTGCACATTGAAAGACTTCACTTGCAGAATTTTTCCCAAATGGCATTCTCAAAAATTGTACACGCCAAATGGAGTATTGAACGTAGTGAGCAATGAGGATTTCTTGTCAGCTGAATTTGCCAAATGAACTCTTTGTATCCAAGACAGAAAAAAACTGGCATTTGGCATCAAGGCTGCGACTTCAACTGTGCGCATTGGGTGATGTCATTTTAGTGCTTTATTCAAATCTTGTGGATCAATACATATTCTGATCTGAGCTTTTCTTATGAGCTACCACGATGGAAAATACCCACTCATTTGGAGTTGTAACTGGACAAATCACACCTTGTCACGCCATTTTATATAACTCTGCCTTGACTCTCTTCTGTATGACTATTGGAACTTTACGTCTTGGCCTGTAACTGGACTGACCTGTGGTTATAACTTCATGGAGTACACAGCTGGAAGCTTCCCTAGTATGTCTTGGAAAGATCAGCATAGGTAGAAAAAATGTACTGGGTGAAACTAGAGTAGTGGTCTTTTAAACTGACTTAGTGGACTTCCTTGTTAAATGTAAGCAGTCCATTTTCAAACTGTCTCTGAGCCCCAGTAATGATTGGACATGCCTCTTGACCAAATAAAATAATAAGTCGTAATATTTCCCAGTAGAGTAACGTGAAAGCACTACTGAGCCTTTGGGTTGAATTTCTTCACCTCTGTAAGCAACAAGCTTCGCACACCTTGCTAAGTCAAGCCTTTCACCATGACACACTCTAGCAAATGTTTCTGCTGATATAACATTGCACTTGGAACCTGTATCAACTTTGAGCTCTGTGGGTTTGCCATTTATCCGAGCAGTGCAAAGTACTTCATTCTTTGCCCTTAAATCTACTGCATTAACTGTTTCATGAAACACTGACATACCATCAACATAAAGAGTAGGGGTGCAGCTTTCTAATTGATCAACTCATTTCTTAAAATGTTCCCTTTTAACTCATTACGTCCGAGTGACACCTCCAGTGCATCTGCAGTTAATCCCTACTGACGTCTGTAGGCTCAAATTTTGCTTGTTCATATTTGCATCAGTAATTCCAAAACCATGGTATGTACAAACTTTAAAAAGTTTTCAGCTTAAAGCTTACACAATAGTAAATTTAACTGTGTTAATATTTGAACTCTGTCTAGTGCAGGTAAAGAAATATTAACTATTTTCATAACATTAATTTAGATATATATAATTTTCACATTTTTCTAAATATGTCAACCAAGTAACACAGACAGAACTCCTTAGCCTCATATGAAAGCTTTCAGCTACATGAGTAAAATGCTGTTGACAGTATGTGTGTAACTTGAGTGGTTGTCAAGATATTGTAAGTTTACAAAACATTACAAACATAATAGTTACTATGTTTACTGTGAATTATAAAATTCAGTTTAAGACTTAGAACCTAAAGAATACTGTCACTATTTTATTTATTTTACTTTACATTTGTTAACCGGGGGTGTCTGACTGAGCTGAAAAGGCCCTAGAGGCCCAGGGAGAAAAGCTCCACATAGAAAAATTACAGATACATTTAGACATGATCAGTATACACACAAATTACAAGAGACGTGTTTTTACAGTGGTATGCAGCACATCAACAGTTACAGTGGAGAGAACAAACAAAAAAATATTAATTTAAAAATAAAGGTACTTAATAGATTTGTGGTGTACAGCTGAAATTTGGAACATAGGTAGAATACATGCATAGTACACAGGTACAGTACATACATTGTAGATTAGCCAGTGTTTGTGAGTAAGATTGAAAACTATTATCAAGTGCTCTAGATTTAGTATGTATATGTTACCTGCTTTCACTAGCCTGGGGAACAATCATGGCACTGCCAACTTTGCTTGAGATGTTGCCTGATGAGGTCTTTAAAGGGGGCTTTGGATGATGTGTTTTGAATGCTTGTAAGGACAGAGTTCCATTTTGTAGCCACTGGACTACTATATAGTGCATCTCCAAAGCTATTGTAGCTGTTGGTGACTTCTAGGAGTAGTTTGCTTGATGATATAAGAGGCCTTTTGGCTGAGTGATGTTGTACTAGGATTTTGAGGGCAGGGCACTTATTGGGGAGGTAACAGATAGAATGACAGAGGCAGAGCTGATTGTAGGTTAGGAGGTTAGGCACGTCAAGCCCAGTGGAGCTGTCTCAAAGCAGTACATTAATGAGTTTTATATGAGCAATTTGCAGCAAAGTGGGTAATTCTGTTATAGCAGGCTTCCATTTTGCTTAGTTCAATTTTGTTGAGATTAGTCAGAATGGGAGATGCATAGAGTAGGGTGGGTAGAAGTCGGGAGCGAGCAATGGCTGATCTTGTGTTGTTGGTAAGAAATGGTTTGATACGGTAGAGTGATCCCAGTTTGGCATGTACTTTTTTAATAGTTAAGTTGAGATGACTATCAAATTTTAGGTGGGAGTCGATGGTTATTCCCAATAGCTTAGCCTGTGCCACGGGAGCGATTGGAGTAGCATTTGTGAGGTAGATAGTGAATTGATTGTTATCAGCATTTTTGTTGAGAACCGGTTAGGACCATAAGCTAAGTTTTCTTTGGATCGAGGATAAGTTGGGCTTTGGTTAGGTAGTTTTCAACGTCAGAGAATGCTAGTTGAGTTGTTTGCAGGAGGCTGGGAATGTTTTGTGTAGCACAGATTAAGGTAGTGTCATCTGCATACTGAATGATAGATGCATGCTGTGTGGAGGTATGGAGGTCATTTGTGAAGATTGTGAATAGTAGTGGTCCCAAGATACAACCCTGTGGGACTCCTACAGTTATGGGCAGCTGAGGAGAGAGATAATTTTCCCATTTCACAGCTTGGTACCTGTCAGTTAAGTAGCTTTGGAACCAGATAAGAGTGGAATTTGATAGGTTATACTGGTTTAGTTTGTTTAGCAGGATTTGGTGGGAGACTGTGTCAAATGCTTTGGACATATCCAGAAAAAGAGTTGACACCTGCAGGTCTTCATTTTTGAAATGGTTTACTATGTCTGTGAAGCAGAGGAGGGCTGTAGTGGTACTATGGGCAGGTCTGAAACCCTGCTGAGTAGGTGACAGGATGTTGCTGTTTAGGAGATATTTTAGCATCTGTGTATGGATGCATTTTTCTAGGATTTTGGCCAGGGGGCAGAGTAAAGCAATGGGTCTGTAGTTATTAAGTTCAGTGGAGGTCCCACCTTTATGTATGGGTGTAACATAGGATATTTTCCAGAGTTTGGGCACATAGTTTTCAACAATTGATCTGTTTATGAGAGTGGAGATTGGGATAGCAATAGCATCTGCTGTGAGTTTCAAGAAATAGCTGGGGAGTAGGTCGGCTGCTGTTGATGAGGGTTTTAGTTTGGAGAACATGCTTTTGATTGAAGTGGTGGAAACTGTTTTGAGGGTAAAGCTTGTATTAGTGTTGTTTGTGTTGGGGGGGATAGTGAGGAAGGAACTGTCCTGTGATACTAAGGATAGAATTGAGTTCACAAAGTGGGAGTTGAATTGTGTTTCAATGGGAACTTTAGTGTCAGGGATGGTTGGTTTGGGGGTAGCCTTTTGGGTGGGTTTTAGTAGCTGGTTTACATTTTTCCAAAATATTTGGGGTTTGTGTTGGTATTTAGTTTGTAATGTTGTGTAGTAGGATTTTTTGTCCAGCCTAATGCATTTTTTTGCACGGTTGCGCAGTTCTTGGTACTTAGGCTTTGTGTTTCTTTTTTTTTTTTTTTTTGATAGTAAAGCCAGGCAGTGTCTCTGGACTTGAGGATTTGTTTGGTTTCCTTACTGAGCCCGGGGTTTGTAGAGGTTCTAACCTTGATTTTGTGCAATGGAGCAACAGTGTCTAGGTGTTGTAGAAATGTTTTGTTGAAATATGCTACAGCCTGGTCAAGTGGGAGGGTTTTTAGGGGGGTCCAGTCACAGTTACAAAGTAAAGTATTGAGGACCTCAGGAGAGAATTATAAAAACATTTTGTGCTGAAGGGCTTAATATGTATACTTCTTTCATAACCCCTGTGGTTCCAGAGATATGAATATCTGTTTGAAATGTGAGGACATAAATTGATTCTGTCAAAAGGCTTAGGCTCCGCCCATAGGAAGTTACAGTGAAAACTTCCTGAGTTCCATTGGAGTGAATGAGTTAATAAAAGAATGTGGGCCTTTTGATTTACAAAAACTTTTGAAATGATTCCATTTATTGCATTTGTGGCATTGCTGTCCAAAAGCTAAACATTTTTCCCTTTTAGATTCATGACTTCCACCACAATTACAATAGTTGGGAATGAAACTGTGTTGGGGCCCCTTGCTTTGAGGTTTCTGACTCACCCTTATGCTTTAGTGAGACTGTGTGAACTCTAGAATGTGCTGGAAAGCTCTGGGGGGGGGTTCTGCAGGGGCTACAGTTGCTGTGATGTGCTTGGGACTGTTTCTTTTAACCATGTGCTTCATACTATCAACATGAGCTTTATCACTGCCTTCTAGAGCTGTTCTCATTTATAAGCATATTAGTGTGCTTTTCTGTAAGCTTGTATATCTAACAAATCTTAGTGGCCTTCTTTAAAGTTAAATCACTGTCACAAAGCAAAATCTTTCTCACAGCATAACCTTTTATAGCACACACAAGTCTGTCCTTTATCAGCTCATCCTTTAAATCACCAAATCTGCACGTTTTAGCCTTGTTTCTCAAGTCAATTGTATATGCGGCAAAAGTTTCACCAGGCTTTTGATCTCTTGTGTAAAATAAGTGCCTTTCCATTGTAACGTTTGTCTGGGGGTTACACATTTCTGTAAATTCACATTTAAGCACTCAGGGTCCTCCCTTAACTCAGTCTGTACAAAAGTATGATGGTTTTCCCCCTGTCGTATAGATAGCAGGTGCATACGCAAATGAACGTTCCCTTTCTATGGCTTCTAACCCAGCTAAATTAAGTAGAATTAATACCTTTGTATGGTCATCTTAATCAGAAAATGCAGCCTGTATGAAAATGTCATACTCTTGCTCAAACACTCTCCAGTTCTCAGCAATATTACTGTCAAACACAAGTGCACTGGGTTTTCAAAATCTGTCCACCATGCCCAGAAAGTATGTACAATCACAGTGAAAATGTGGCCCTTGTACTTATGTATGAACAAATTGTTCTGTGAGCTTGATAACATTCAAATGCACAATAAACTGTCCGAAATACTGTACTTTGCAAAATAGTTTTACTGTAACACTGCACAAGCATGCAAACACTTTATGCACTTCTGATAACTCGGATATCCTTGCTTAATAAAAAAATACATGATGTGCAAAAATGTGGTCATTTCCCCTTATTTTATCCAATTCAGACTTCATTTCAAACATTTCCATAGTAATTTGAATATCTTTATCAATATTGTACATAGCTTATCGAATATCATTTAGAACATTCTGTATGCCTCATTTCATATTTTGCAAATAAGAAATAGTGCTGAGCAAGTTTTAATATCTGAAATTCATTTCGGACCTGTTTTGCGAATTATGCACATTTTAGTGATGATTCACTGCTGTGTATTCCCACCAGTCCCAAGCAAGTGCCTTAAGTCGTTTTCGCCATGCCTCCTCTAACTTCATGCCCTTTAGGCATCCCATTTCTGACACCATCTCTCTCGTCCCTCTCTAACATAGAAGACAAGCAGGGGGGTATTTTGTTTAGATACTTTAATACATAGAAACACATCAGGATGTGGATAGCAAGATCATAAAATACAAACAACAGACAGACCTAACATACATACATGCTTACATCTCAACATCAAACTACGAAATGGCAGTCATGGCAGCACATGCTAAGTAATTATACACTTGTGCAAGCCCTTGGATAGCTTCTTAATGGTACATACACACACATTAATCTACAGTTCTGGCATCAGTTGTGTGCCTGTGTTAGCCCTTCCTGGAGGATATTACTATCTTGGAGGAAGGGATATTATGTGAATCCTCCTAGTTTGCAGTCAGTAATCTTGGTTAGCCAGAGACCCTTAACATTGGCCTTGACATCTGAGAAGTTGATACCAAAAAGTAACTCCACTAGTGACCAGTCTCTTTGTGGAGGTGGACCCCACTGTCGTAACATCTTGGGTTTTGTCTAAGTCATCTGGCTGTACAGTGTGTAAGATAGGGGTTTATGCCTAATTCTGTGATCTTGCTTACAATGCCTGAGAAGGGTATTGTATCAAATGCCTTGGCCCAGATCATCATAGGCAGTTGGTCTCAAAGTCCACTAGGTTGAACAGGTATGATCTTCCCTTGACAAAACCAGACTGGGTTGGTTCCAGTGTCAGACGAGTTCATGTGTCATTATTAATCATTTCCATGATAGCTCTTTCCATGGGTTTGCATATGAGACTAGTCAGACTTATGAGTTTATAGTTTCTGGGATCCATGGGTGGCCTGTTCCTGTGCAAAGGGATGGCCATTACATTTCTGCATTCATGCTGCATGAAGTCTGACTGGAAGCTGTGGTCAAATAGTGACTCCAGTGGTCCTGATAGTTCATGTTTCATGCTATATAATAGGCGTCCTGGGATATTGTTGAGGCCCATTAGTTCAATGTCCTTGGCCTTGGATAGTGCATTTAGGGCCGGCTTCCTACTGATAGTTGAGAGCGTACATTTGGTGGTATTTCCATGATGGGACAAGGGGGCTAAAATTGGACCTGAATATGTCAGCCAGTAGATTTGCTATATTATCTGGCTTTGTGTAGATGGCTACATCTGTTATTAGTTGTGCAAATTGTTGTGCTTAAAATTTGAGGTTGTGGATGTAGCTAAAGAAGGCCTTATGGTTGTCCTTGGCCAGGGAGGCTATTCTTACCTCAAAATCGGCTTTAGTAGATTTGATTTGCCTTCTGAGTTGTTTGTTTAGACTCATGAGGGAGTTTTTATCCTGTTGGGCATTGCATTTCTTAATTTTTGCCACATCTTTAATCTTAGAGTTACCCCAGGCTGCTGTGCGCTCCTGCCTCCGGTGTTCCTACTTTGTCACGCCAACCTGCCTGACCTGTGCTAGGTCTGGGGTTTATTGCCCTGTCTAGAATTGCTGCCTCTTCCCCAAGCTAAGGAACATAGCCAAACCTCTCTGGGCATCATTCCCCTCAAGGATGCAACAAAGTATGTTTTATACCCACTGTTTGTAAATGGTACACTTGTTATATCACCCCAGGTGTATATTGTAAACTTCCTAGCCAGTACAGCCAGCAGCCAAACCTCTCTCTCCTCCCAACCACCATAGCTTCTACTCTTATAGCCGCCTCATACTACTCCTGTGTCACCCTCCCTTAACACACTAAAGCTGCTAGCCCTGCGAGCAGCCTTGGTTGCATTACAACCTTTACCCACTAGGTGGCACTCTCTTCCCATGTCTATTCTCCTTGCATAAATATTTTCCAATCTTAAAATTTAACTCTCAGACATCCACTAATTACTATATTTATCTATTTGGTAGACCCAATGTACCCCTCTTTTTACCATATATTTCTCAACTGCACAGTTTGCTATCTCCCTTTAAACTTAACAGTCAGCACTCCACTGATTGTTTTCCCTGAATTTAGTCCTTCTCTGGCTCTACCCGCTCCGTTTGCCCTGGGGGCTCACTTCGCTCCCCTACCCTGCCCCCAATTCTCACCCGCCCCCAGTACTCCTACACTTATACTACCCTAACCACACCCCCTACTTAGTCAACTATTCCCACTAATCACAGCCATCCTATCACAACTCATCCTTTCTGTACACCCAACCCCCACTCCCAACTCACCAAAATTCACTCTCCTCTATCACCCCACCCGTACTCTCTAACCCATCCACTACTCTAGCCACAATGTATCCACTGACTTCCACCTTATCTCCAAAACCTAGACCATATTACTACCTCATACCCCCACTTGTAATACTTTATCTTTTCACCGCCTATGAATTCCACTACCTACCTAACTCTCAGTATCCTACATCAATTACAACCACTAGCATCCAACCACACACCCCTCCACCAATACTACCCCACCTCTTCAGTTGCACTACTCCAAAACCTCTCCATCCCATATGACCTACATACTTAAGCCCAAGGACTAAGAACTGTTACCAACTCCTACTAAAGTTCACCAAACTCCTAAGGAGTATATTACCTAACCTCATAGCCAACGGCGACATCCACCCTAACCCAGGCCCAAACTCACCGGCTACCACTAACCCCTCCTACCAACCTAAGAAGCTCCTATGACACCCCCAGATCATTTCTACTCTGTCACTTAAATATCAGAAGTATAAATAAGAAAATCCACTATCTGCATGCCCTCCTAGACGTGCACTCCCCTGATCTATTCTGCCTTACAGAAACCTTGCTCAAACCCATTATCCCTGATAATGAAATATTACCCCCCAACTACAATATAATAATACTTGACCATAAAGGTAGAAAAGGAGGCGGAGTAGCCATCCTATATAAATCCACTCTCGAGGTATCCACAATTAGCACCCCACAAGACCTAACAACTAACAACTCTGAAAGAATCCTCTCAAAAGTCCAACTTAACAAACACAAATCCATAAATATAGTATGTAGCTATATTCCCCCAGGCAACAACATAGACACCTTAGAAAGCACCCTCCAATGGTTATCCACTAACCACCCCCAAGAAACAATCATTCTCGGGGACTTCAACATTGATTGGACAACTTCCCCACCACCCATATTAACTTACATGGTTTCTCCCAGATTATTACTACCCCCACCAGAATCAACAAGTCCAACAAAAAGGAAAGCATCCTTGATTGGATCTTAATAAATAACAAACCTCAGTTATACAAATCAGGCACCATACCTGAAGATATGAGCAAACACCTCTTAGCCTGTATACTCAGGAAAAGGGATGACATGTCTCACCAAACCACCTTTAAAACCCTAAGGTATACAAAGAACTTTAACCTAACTAGTTTCCAGGCCAATCTTAGCTTATGCAAGTGGGCCAGTCTTAAAATACTTCCCCTTGATGAAGCAGTCTCTGAATTAAATACGAGATTCCTTGCCATCTTAGACAGGCATGCTCCCACATGTACAATCAGAACCACAAACAAAATTGCTCCATGGCTAACCAATACTACTAGACAAAAACTTACTGCTAGAAACACAGCATGGACCTCCTGGAGAGCCACCAAATCCCCACAAGCCCACATTACATTCAAACAAATGAGAAATTAAGCAAAAAGGTCTATTGTGTTAGACAAGCAAAACTACTATTTCAATTTACAGCAAAAGCACCAAAATCAGCCTCAAAAATTCTGGTCAGGTCTGAATAAACTGCTCCACCCAGGTAAATCCTCAACCCCCACCCCTTCAGCTACCATACAACTACCTTCTAAATGTGTTGCTAAGACCTTTAACACTTTCTTCACTGAAACAGTCCAGTCTCTAGCTAATAATCTATCTCCCACCTCTTCTACTACAATCTCACCAACTCAGGTAAATATCCCCCCTTCAAATGTGATCCTGTCCCCACAGACTATATTAAATCGCTACTTAAGAAACTAAAACCTACCACCCTGGCAGCCGACCTACTTCCTCCAGAGTTTCTATAAAAGGCCGCTAATGAAATAGCTTACCCTATCTCCATCTTAATCAATCATACTATCCACGAATCCTACATCCCCTCCATCTGGAAAATCTCTCATATTATTCCACTTCATAAAGGGGGAAACTCCACTGAGCTCTCTAATTACAGACTATAGCCATATTGTCTGCCTTAGCCAAAATAATGGAGAAATGCACACAGAAGCAACTTCTAGCCCACCTTACTCAGAATACTCTCCTAGCCCCAACCCAGCATGGCTTTAGACCGGCCTATAGTACAACCACTGCCCTTCTCTTCTTTTCTCGCACAATAAATCATAACTGTAATCAGAATAAGCTCTCCTCTGCCATCTTTCTCGATCTATCAAAAGCATTTGATATGGTAAATCACCACTTACTCCTAGACTCTTTAAAAATCACTGTCCTTAGATAACCCAGTAATCAACTGGTTCCACACTTACCTGCACGGCAGACAACAAGCTGTTCTGTGGAAAGACAATTTATCCCCCCTTCTACTTGTCACCCTTGGAGTACCCCAAGGTTCTATCCTGGGTCCCCTCCTTTTCTCTATATTCATTAATGACCTACCCAAAGTTATCCCAGATGCAACTTGCCTACAGTATGCAGATGACTCTACACTTATCTGCTCTGCCTCCACTACCACAGAATTACAATCCCTATCCCAAATCACCTTCAACAAAGTAGAGAACTGGCTCAGTAATCGTCGTCTCCTACTGAACCCAAACAAAACCAAACTGCTACTTTTCTCCCCCACTCGTAAGCTAACATTTCCAATAATTACAGTCTCATGTAACAATGGCACCATAATCGCTCCTGAACCTTGTACTAAACCTCTAGGGATAATCATTGATAATAATCTGAAGTACGATGCCCATGTAGACAAAACCATAAAAACAGTAAACAAAAAAATAGGCTCCTTGTATAGGATTAAGCAATTCTTAACCCCATCTGCCAGAACCGCTATAGCTCACACACATTTTCTGTCAACCCTTCTCTATGCCTCACCCAGCTTCACAAATCTGACCAAATCAAACCTTAACAAAATCACTAGCTGCTATAACAATATAGCTAGATTTACCACAGGCTCAGCCTACAGAACCCACCACTGTCAAAATCTTCACAAATTAGGCTAGCTAGAACTTCCCAATCAGATGTGTTATAACCAACTCATAGTTATTCATAAAATCCTCTACCAACCTACCAGCACCCCCATTCTGACTAATATTATTACCCCCTACAGCAACCTAGCATCCCTCTGCTCATCAAACAGAATGCTAGTACAAGCTACCAAAGCCAACAACGCAGCTGGAGAATCATTATTCTCCAATTCTGCTGGAAAAAATGGAACTCACTTCCTGCAGAACTAACCACCACATGCTCCCTGCCCCAATTCAAAAAATCCCTAAAGATGTACATGAACAGTGACTGGCTATGTCCATGTCTAAACCCAGACTAACCCATTTAATACCAAGACAAAGGTAAGCCAAACATAGCTCACAGAGGTGATTACCCTTTTATATTCTTTCCCCACCCTCACAACATACACTTCTCTACAACCATTAGAATTCTATTATTCTATTATCAGGAAGACCACTTATTATTCTGCCCATTCTAAAACTATGCGCTTCTACCCCTCTATATACTGTTTACTATAACTTCCTTCTTACCTAACCACCTTTTCTCTTAACTATCATCCTTACCTTCTACCTGGAAATACTTTTCTTTCTTATACACACTTCAGATATGTAATTATCTCTGTATACTTATACCATTAACCAACAATGTTTGTTTTAATCTAAATGTAACCTTGACTATAATTTGTCACTGATTTTGTTAAATGTTTTTAGACTTCTTTATAACCACAACTTTAAGTGTCACTTAATTTCAATGTGGAGCTTTTCTCCCCGGGCCTCTGCTGAAAGTGGACATGTATCCAGTCGGACTTTCCCGGTTAACAAATGTAAAATAAAATAAATAAATAAACTTTCTTCTGTTTATGTTAAGATTACACTAGGGTGGCTTGTTTTCTGAGTTTGTTCTGAACTTATTCCTAGTGGGTGCAACTACCTCAGTGCTTGTATTAACGTGATTGTACAGAGTTTCTCTGAACAGTTCTGCATAGGCAGCTGTGTTCTCAGGATTTGGAGGGAGGCTTGAAATTTTGCCAGGTTATCTGTTAGTAATACAAAGTTTACTTTCTGTTATTTGTTTAGCTGGAGACAGAGTTTTATTTCTATTTCTAAGGAAACGGCTTAATGGTCGGACCTTATAAGAGGGGATACTGCACAGGGTGTAGGGCTTGAGTCTGCTGAGTTCTTCGTTATTTGTGAGGAGCAGGTCCAGTATGTTTGGCCCCTAGTGGGTGTGTAGTCTGTCTGATCCAGGGTGTTTGTGTTTACAAAGTCAAGGAATCTCTGGGCCTGCACATTAGGAATTGTGTAATAAATATCACTTTATAATGAGATAGTTAGTCACTGTGAATATAGTATTGGGTTGAAAGGCGAGTGTCTCCAGTACATCTAAGTATGAGTTTTGGGTTTCCTACATCATAGATAGGAACTTGTAGCGTGTAAGGATATGGTATGGGACTTTGCCTATACTAATTTGGACATGGAGAAGCTCAAGTGTGTCATCTTGTTTGACCAGCTTTGAGGTGAGCTTGTTTTTGATGTAGATGGAGGCACCTCCACCTTTAGTCCCTGTCTGTGTCGTAGCTGGCATAAATGTGTGGAAAACATTGTAGCCCTGTTGAGGTGCTCTCTGTGTCTTAAAATCATGTCTTGTTAACTGCACAGATGTCTGCATCCTCCTGGGTGAGGAGAGCTTGAAGGAGGGAGTTTCCTGTTAAAACTCTTAGCATTGAGCAGGAATACCTTTAGATTGCCTTTGGCTAATTTTGCTATGTCAGAAGGTTTGTCAGTTTGGCATTGCCTAAAAAAAGGCACTATGGGGGAGGATAATGTTTTAGCTAATATTCAAAAGCCCAGACGGGACAGATGCAGACCTTCCTTGGCAAAGCAACATGCTCTGTTGTCCATGTCCTCCTATTCTGACAGATACTGCACTCCCTTGGGATCACATCACAAGCTATGATAATTATTAAAGTGTATTATCTTCTGTTCATGTTGTGGCATCACCCGTGAAGGTGGAATACTGCTCAGTACTAGGCTCATACCAGCCTGGGGCACATAGTCCAAGAGTTCCGTAATATCTCTCGTCATACAGTCCAGGGAGGTATGTTTCCGGTCTTTTACAACCAGATGGGTCTGTTACTGAGTCATGTTGGTACTTATGGTCCAATGACCTGAATGCATGCGAGATCTGGCAGTTTCTGGCCCCCTGATAGACAACTGATCATGAAATTCTCAGCTTGGTGAGTGGTACATCTGTGTTTCTCACAATGGAGTCTCTTAACTAAAATATTAGGTTGTGTGGTGGGAACCACACAAAAAAAGGTAAATGGATTTCTGAAAGGTAGTTTTATATGGAAATATCAGTTCTAGGTGTCTGTGCCTATACAGGGCACTGCTAAAACCTGGTATGCAGGGCTAAGCTTTAGGATGCCTTTATAGAGACTCAAAACAACCAGTAAAACAGTAAAATGGCCTCTGGCCAATCACAAGTAGAACAGTCAATGGTTCCTTAAGTGAGCTACAGCACAGGAGTTGGCTAGGATACCCCCATTTGCCATGAAGGGGATCAGTACTAACCCTTTCAGTCTGCTAATCTCAAAATGGACTAGAAATGCCAAAAAGTAATCTTAAACATTGAAACAAACTAAAATGCAGCAAATTATTTAACTAAACAGTAATTCAAACAGCAGACACAGCAAGATGGTGGGTGTGTAGAAAAACTCAATTTAAAATGTAGTAGTAAAAATACAACGCACAAAAGTGATTTAGATTGTAAAATCTAAATAATGCAGAGAAATAAGTGGTAATTGAAAACAACATGAAAGTATGCAGTTTAGTAATGCAAGGTACTTATAGGTTCATAGGTAGGTACTAGGCTGTTAGCCCTGGGGTCTATATAAGTCTAGCCAAAATTGTTCCCTGGCTTTCGCCACCCAAGAAAATTATTTTCCTGTACCCCTGTCGAGCAGTGCCGCAGAAGTGATCCCCGGGTTGAATTTTCTATTTCCCATCCAGTCGTCAAGATTTTTCTTAGAGGGCCAATGAGGAGCTTTGCTTGACATGAATGGGTAGTTTGCTCAACGGTATAGGAAGTCTCTGGGACAGGAATCTATCCCTCTAGCATGTTCTGTTTATTGTGGTGAAAAGGTTTAGGTCCCTGGAGTGTGTCTTATGGAAAGATTGGGATTTCTTTTAAGTGTAGCATGTCCAACAGCTCTGGGTTTGATATAGCTTTGTATGTTAGGCAGAGATAGTCTCTGTGTAGGCGATATGCAACGGAGTAGAGCTGGAGTTTTTTGAGACGTTCTGTGTATGGCATCTGTTTGAGGCCGGTAATCCTCTTAGTGAAGTATTTCTGTGGCCTTTCCAATTGGTGTAGGTGTCTTGCGAGATGCATGCCAAACGGGGCATTGTACTCTATAATAGGTCTGATGAGGGATGAGTAGAGAGGAACAATAGCCTCCTTTTTTCTAGAGGAGAACCCTTTTCTGATGAGGTGTACCACTTAGAAGGATTTCCTGATAACTGTGGCGATGTGGTTATCGAAGGAGAGACTACTGTCTACCTGTGTGCCGAGGTCTTTTATCACACTTTCGGTGTTTAGTGAGCTACAGAAACAGATGCTTGGTGCCAGAGCCATGGGCTCAAGCTCAATGCCAAGAAATGTATTGTTATCCCCTTTGGGAAAAAACATGTATCCATGAATTACCATATAGGTGGCAGTACACTAAACACAGAAAGTGTGATAAGAGACTTGGGAACACAGGTGGACAGTGGTCTCACCTTCGATAACCACATCACCACAACAGTCAGGAAATCCTTTTATGTGGCACACCTCATCACGAAGGGCTTTTCATCCAGAAAAAAGGAGGTCATTGTCCCACTGTACTCATCCCTCATTAGACCCATTATAGAATACAACGCCCCATTTGGTATGTACATCTCAAGACATCTGCAACAACTGGAAAGGCCAGAAATACCTCACTAAAAGAATCACAGGCCTAAAGCAGATGCCCTACGCTGACCGCCTTAAAAAACTCCAGCTATACTCTGTCACATATCGTCTACTGCAGAGGCGATCTCTGCTTAACATACAAGGCCATGTCAAACCCAGAGCTGTTGGACATGCTACACTTAAATAAATCCCAATTCCTCAGAGCTACACGCTCCAGGGATCTAAACCTTGTCATCACAATAAACAAAACATGCTGGAGGGATAGGTTCCTGACCCAGAGACTCCCCAGACTCTGGAATAGATTGCCCATACATGTCAAGCAGAGTGCCTCTTTGGACCTCTTCAAGAGGAACTTTGATGATTGGATGGGAGAAAGGAAATTCACCCCAGGGATCACGTCAGTCGCCCTGCTAGACAGGGGTCCAGGAAAGTAAATAATGTGGGAAGAAATAGCCAGGGAATTGTTATGGCTAGGCTTGTATAGGCCCTAGGGCTGATAGCCTAGTACCAACCTATGAACCTACCGCCTGTGTGGTAGTTCATGGGTACTAAGTTTTTCCCAAAGCAGATGTTAAGACACTTCTTGGCACTGAACTTGAGGCTATGACTTTGACACCAAGCATCTGTCTCTGTGAGGCCCTTTTGTAGAATGTCTACATCATTAGATAATTGTATTATGGCTCCCAGTTTGCAGTCATCTGTGAACTTTGTTAGCCAAAGACCTTCTGTGTTGGCCTGCACTTCAGAGAAGTAGATGCCGAACATGTGGCCCCAGGACTGAACCCTGTGGTACTGCACTCGTCACTGGTCTGAAGTCGGACTTGGAGTCGGCTACTTTTACTGTGTGGGTTCTGTCAGTGAGCCAGTTGGCCACCTGTCTTGTGACATAAGGATTTATGCCCAGTTTAGTGAGTTTATCTATAATTCCAGAGTGGGGGATGGTATCGAAAGATAGGCTGTGTGCACTACCTTGCCCTTGTCTGCGGCACTGGTTACTGCTTCAAAGAAGTCAGTCAGGTTTAGTAGACATGATCTACCTTTTACAATCCCAAACCGAGTGGGGTCCAGGGTTTGGAGGTTACCTACGTCTTTGTTTATAAGCACCAAGATACGTTCCATGGCCTTGCAGACCAGGCTCATCAGGCTAATGGGCCGGTAGTTTCCAGGGTCCGTGGTGACACCCATTTTGTGGAGTGGGATAACCATTGCTGTGCACCATTCAGTAGGCACATAGCCTGAGGTGAGGCTGTGATTGAACATGGTACTTAGGTGGGGTGCCAGTTCATTCTGTAATCTGTGCAGTACACCGCGTGGGATGTTGTCTGGTCCCATGGATAACTATGTTCTTGGCTTTGGAGAGTGCGGTCTTAACTTGTTCATCCATGATTACAGGGGCTTTGCATTCTTCCAGTATTAAAATGGGCCCTTTGGAGGGTGAGAGAGGGGTAAAGTTAGCACTGAACCTATCTGCCAGGATGTTGGTGATATCGGTTAGATGTTCTTCGTGTGTCACTGTTTGTCATTTCATTTGGGTTCTCTGCTTGCATTAGCCCTCAGTCGGCCTGATTAACAAAGTCTTGGGTCCTGCGTCGGTTGCTGTCTCTTCTTCCGTGACGTCAGGGGTATAAAACATGCAGCTGACGCCATTACATCAGTCTTTCTTGCTGTGCAGTGCCCGAAGCAGAAGCAGTTCGCAAGTGCCGGTCAGCCGACTCCTGAAATTTTCATTTTCGAGTTTCAGAACCAAAGTCTTCAACTAAAGCTAAGTACCCCATTGGGGAAACTTTTTCTTGCTCCTTACCGATGTCAGTAAAAGTTAATAATTGCATTTCTTGTGGAAAGCAAATACCTCACAAAGATTTTCATTCATACTGTATTCCTTGCCTAGGCCGTCACCACGATGTACGTTGCTGTCGGTTTTGTGCCTTATTTATTCAACGTACTATCCATCATCGTATATTTTCGCCTCTAAATATTTTGGTTTTCAGTTCAATTATCCTGAAATGTTATCGGTTAGCCATCCGACTACCGGTATTCCAAAAAAATGCAAAGATAAAGACAGAGACAGGCTGCCTAGGTCCAAAGCTGCCAACGACACTTCTCCTAAGACAGTCGCCAGTTCGCCGGTACTCAGTGAGACGCTTCTGCAGCCCCTGATATTTGCTACTTCTGATTCGCAGGCCTCTACTGAGACCCATTCGGAGTCTGGTATGCCGCGAGATGCTTCAACTGTGGAACCTGCGGATGTCTCTACCTTGGATGGGTCCGGAACCGCTGTGCAGGCACTGGCTTCTGAGGGTGTATTCAGGCCTATGGACTTGCATATTAAACCGATGCCTCCTTCTTCTTTAAGGCCTAAACCTCGAACCATGCCTAAGAAACCGATGCCCAGGCCGCATGTACAGGCTTCTATGCCTAAAAAACAAATGATGATAATGGCTGAAGATCTTATAACTCTAATCAGGGGACACCAACCACCCCCCTCCCCTTCTAAGAGACCTAGGACTGAATTTGATTATGAATCCTCTGACCAGGATTCTGATTATTCTGATTCTTCTGATGATCTGGATTTACCCTTATCTACTTATGAGGATTCTGATGCAAAGGATTCCCTCTGCTTCCCCTCCAGAGGATTTTTCTTTTGGTGAAACCTTGCACACTTTAAGGTAGCATTTTCACTGGGAAAGCCAGGATTTTTCTGATTCAAAAAAGAGGCTTAGGGATTTCTTACTCCTACCTCAGCATAGGCCTTTAGCTATACCTCCTGTACTAGACATTGTTGATGCCTTTTCGGAATCTAGTTTGGCCCCTGATTCTTTGCCTCCTGCTCTCAGAAAACCTGATAGATGTTACAGGGTCCCTGATTTTCACAACTTCCTTTTTAAAAATCCTATTGCAGATCCAGAGACTATTTCACAGGGACCCAAGGGCATTAAGGCTTCTACTGCTAAAAATCCTACCCCTTCTGATAGAGACTTCAGGGCGCTGGATAGATGAGGTAAGAAGGTTTACACTACTGCACTCTTGGCCATTAGGGCCTTAAACTGTCAGTTTCATATGTTAAAGTATCAACAACATGTTACTGGATTGTTCAAACAGAAAATTATGTTGATTCCTGACTGTGCTGAAAATAAAGAATTACAGGATTTAATGCATTCTGCTGAACAGGTTGGAAAACATACTTTGCAATGTGGATTTGATTCTTTAGAAGCCTCTTGCAGGGCTGCTGTCACTGGGTCTGTACTCAGAAGGCATGCTTGGCTTAAGGAGCAATCTTTGCCTGATCATGTTAAAGCTAAACTGTTGGATGCTCCCTTAAATCAGGACCGCCTGTTTGGCAACAAAGCTGAGGAAGTTCTTAAAAAGATGGAAGATAAGGATAAATCTATGCAAACTGTGAAAGATTGTTTACAAGTTCAGCCTCCAAGATTTAGTAGGCATTGGCCCTCTAAGAATTGGTCCTTTCCAGCCCCCTTCCAGGTCTTCTCAATCCAAACCCAGATACAGCAGGAAACCCCAGGTTTCAGTCACAGGGTACCCACAAGACTAAGCAGAGGGGGGCTTCCGCATCCAAATCTGGGAGTAGTAAGACTCCCCCATATGGAAAACTGTCTCAATGACTTGCTTTTAAAACTTCCAAGCGCTTCTCAAGTGAATGCTCCTTTAGGCAGAAAGATTGGTCTGCAGGCCAAAAACTGGAATCTCATAACCCAGGACAAATGGGTCTTAAATATAGTGTCCCAAGATACAGATTTCACTTCCACGTTACCAACACCAAGCGGGTGGCCGGATCTACCCCCAAATCAGTGGGTAGAGGCCCAAAAGCAGTACTTTCTCTCTTAAACATGGGGGCTATTCAGTTAGTACCAGAAGAGGAAAAGGGACAAGGTTTCTATTCGAGACTTTTCGTGGTATTGTATTGGTATTTACCTAGAAAAGACAATTCATGGCTTCCTTTTTGGTGATTCCAAAATTCAGGATGCTGACTCTTCACCAGTTGCTTCCTATACCAGGCAAGGATGCTTGGTTGGCAACATTAGATTTAAAAGAAGCATACCTGCACATCCCTATCAGGGAATCTTGCAGAAGATACCTATGCTTCAAAGCAGGCTACACGCATTATCAGTTCTCTGCACTGCCCTTTGGCTTATCTACTGCGCCCAGGGTATTCACAAAGTGCCTAGCTCCAGTTATTACATTTTGCAGGCAACGAAATATTTAAATATACCCATACCTGGACGAGTGTCTAATTCAGGCAGAAAGCCAGGACATACTTTTGAATCATCTGGCCTTTGTACAAAGGGTGCTGACTTGTCTGGGGTACACCTTAAATGAAAAGAAATCACACCTGGTACCCTGTCAGCAATTTATATTCCTGGGAGCAAGCTTGAATACAACTGCCCAGATGGCTTTCCTCACGCCAGATAAACAGATTCAATGTACAACCTACTTCAAACAAGTGGCCACAAAAACCCTGCTTATCTGCAAGGCAAATACTGCAACCCTTGGGGTTCATGGCCTCCTGCATTCTTCTAATTCCTTATGCAAGACTGCATATGAGGAAACTACAGTGGTATCTAAAAAGCCTATGGTGTCAACATTCTCAGGATCTAGAAGCTATGACTCCTGTCATACCTTGCCTACGCCTAGAGTTCCTTTGGTGGGCAGAGGCCTGCCACCAAAACAAGGGACTACCATTCACGCTACCCCTGCCGCCCAAACCCTAACAACAGACACATCAGACTATGCATGGGGGGGCTCACCTGGCAGGAAAGTGCATTCAGGGCAAATGAAACCCAAGTCGAATGCACCTGCATATCAGAAAGAAATGTTAGCTGTACAGAATGCTCTGACAGCCTTCAAGGATCACATTCTTCCAGGACAACTAATGGTAAAGACGGACAACACCACGGTTATGTGGTACATAAACAAACAGGGGGGGTACACATTCCTACCCCCTCTGCAAACTAGCCATGGCATTGTGGAACACAGCCTTGAGCTACCAAGTGAATCTACAAGCTCAATTCCTGCCAGGAAAACAAAATACACTGGCAGTCGGACTAAGCAGAAACCTCATGGACCCACACGAGTGGAAACTGGAGCCAAGCATTTTCAACATGTTGACAAGCAAATGGGGAGCCCAGATATAGACCTGTTTGCCTCCCCCAGAGCTATCAATTGGACAAATTTTGCAGAAGGAATCCCCACAAACAAGCTTGAAAAGTGGATGCTCTGTCCTTCAGCTGGAAAACCCCATCAGTATATGCCTTTCCTCCTCTAGCTCTCCAAAGTACTACTAAAGATCAAACAGGACAAGCCAAGGACGATTTTGATTGCACCACTCTTGCGCAGTGTGTCACGGTTGGGCCCCATGGCACTTGCCTCAGACATCTTCCCTGTTCTCTCAGCAGGAGAACCAGATTGTGCACCCTCAGCTTCAAACACTGAACCTAGCAGCCTGGCTAATTACCTGATCTCTCCTTTTCCATCCTTCAGTAAACCAGTGACGGATGTCATTTTAGAAGCAAGATCATCTAGTACTAGAAAATCTTATGCTGCAAAATGGAAAAGATTCTGTGCCTGGAACCAGTCTCAAGGGATGAGCACAGCAGCACCCAATTTACGTCAGATTTTATAATACTTAACTGAGATGCTTCACGAAGGCTTGTCCTTTTCCTCCATCAAAATTCACGCCTCAGCCATTTCAGCTCATTATAACACAGAACCCTCCCCTCTTCTCTCACCCACTGCTCAAGCAGTTCCTCAGAGGGGCCAAAAATTTAAGGCCACCGAGGAGAGCTCCAACTCCAGCCTGGGACCTTAACTTTGTCTTGGAGAAACTCACTCTTCCTCCTTTCGGGCCAGCTGCTATTGCAGATTTAAAATTTCTATCTTGGAAAAGAGCATTCCTTTTAGCAATCACATCAGCAAGAAAAGTATCTGAATTACAGGCCCTTATGGCAGTGGAGCCTTTCATCATCTTTCATGCGGACAGGGTGTCCCCCAGAGCCAATCCTTCCCTCATGCTCAAGGTGGTATCCAGATTGGCTCTTAATCAGTCCATTCATTTGCCAACCTTCTTTCCTAATCCACAGAACAAAGGGGAACGGATACTGCATTCCTTAGATGTGCACAGACAACTTAGATTCTACCTGGACAGGACTAACCTCAAAGGAAATCTGAACAACTGCTGGTGGCATTTGCTGCAGGGACAGAGGGGAAAGCTATTTCAAAGTAAACTATTTCTAAATGGATAGGCCATTGCATTAATTTCTGCTGTAAGCATCATGGAAAACCTATCCCACAGGGCATCAGACCCCACTCTACCAGGGCTGCATCTACCTCTACAGCCTTTCTCAGAGGCGTCCCTATCAGGGACATCCTAGAAGCTGCCACCCGGAGTTCTGTACATACTTTCACCAAGCATTATCATTTACGAGTTTTCTCTAAGTCCAAAGCTGGTTTTGCCACTGCAGTCTTGCAGGGCCTTATAGCTGGTCCTAATGCTACTTACATTCCTCCTCCCAACCTTAGCTTTGGGAATCTACCCAAATGTAATGACTGCAACAGTGAAACACGAAGAACATAGTACAGTTGTGCAAACTTACCATAAATGTAGATGTTCGAGTGTATTCACTGTTGCAGTCCTGGTTACCCTCCCTCCAGTCCCCTGGCTTCTTTTGACTTTACCTCTACTTTCCTTTACTATGCTTAAAAGCTTTTTGGTGTATTTGCTTTTTTGTTGGAGGTATAACCTTGTATTTTTTATATATCTATTTGCCTCCCATTAGGAGGGCACCTGACATCTGGGGCAAGAAAAACTGATGTAATGGCGTCTGCTGCATGTTTTATACCCCTGATGACCTGATGTCACGGAAGAAGAGACAGCAACCGATGCAGGATCCAAGACATTGTTAATCAGGCCGACTGAGGGCTACTGCAAGCAGATAACCCAAATGTAATGACTGCAACAGTGAATACACTCGAACATCGACATTTATGGTAAGTGTACACAACTGTACTTTCTGTATATTTAGTGCCATTGTGCTGTAGCACAGAGCAGATCTGAGTGTTGCCATTGAGATTCTTGACATAGCTGTAGACTGCTTTGTGGTTGTCTTTGGAATTAGTGGCGATTTTATTTTCATAACTGGCTTTGGAGGATTTTATGAGGGATCTCAGCTTTTTGCTGAGGCTGATCAGGGAGTTCCTCCAATCTTGTGATTTTACTCTTTTTTGCAACAGCTTCTTCCTTCTGTTGTACAGTTTGTTTATGGCAGGGGACCACCAAATTGGCTTCCTTTTTTTTTGGAGGATAATGTCTTGGTTCTTTTGGGGATGGCACGATCCATGCACTCGTGTATGTGCTTTATACAGTGTAACTGTGTAAGATTCAACAGTCGTACCTCTATTTTCCATCTACATGGGTGTTGTGATGTTTGCCACGTCTGTCTTAAGAAGCATGAAGTTGGCTTTGGAGTAGTTTTTGACAGTGGTTTCCTTAATGGGTGGTGAGGGTGGGATATGGATGTCTAGGGTGATTAGCTTGTGGTCGGATCTGACCAGTGAGGAGTTTAACTCTGGCATGGAACGCCAATTATCCATACTGGTAATGACCAGGTCCAGGATATTGCTGACCCTGGTAAGATTGTGGACAAGGTGATCCAAGGTGTTGGAATTTATGAATTCCAGAAAACATTAACGGAATGAGATGGTACATAAGTAGTTTTCCCAGTTGATGGTGGGGTAGTTGAAATCGCCAACATTTCAGGTATTGGGTTGTACCTTAATATTTTCCAGTATCTTAAGAAATGAAGAGTGAGAATCCTGGGGCATGGTGAGCATCTGTAACAAGCTACACCCTGGATTGCAGTCTTGCCTAGTGTTAGTTGGACTTGGATAATTTTCGGATGCTAGTGTTTCAGTCCAGGTTAGGTGGCCGAAAGGTGTGGTATGAATTATAGCCTAGTAACGCAAGGGTGCTCTCTGAAGCCTTGAACCAGGTCTCTGTCACTGCACAGATGTTGATGTTCTCCATTTTAAGGAGTGCCTCCAGTGCATTTTGAGGTTTAGACTTCTAGCATTGAGTAGCATTACCCTCAGAGTTTGCTTGCTTGTACCTGTTACTGTGGTTAATTTGGCATTTGAACCTTGCCTAAAAAAGGCACTATAGGGGATGCAAGAGCCTTAGCCAGTATCCAGAATCCCAGGGGTGACAGGTGCAGGCCATCTCTAGCAAAGCATTGTGGTCTGTTGACCATGTCTTCCCAGGCAGACACATACTGGATCCCCTTAGAATGACACCAGAAGCTTAGCCAATTGTTGAAGTCAATCATTTTGTACTTGTAATGTGGTATAATTCTGGGCAATGGCAGGATGCTACTCAGAGCTAGGGTCATACCTGCCTGGGCTACAAGAGACGAGAGCTCCTCCATGTCTCTTTACATGTAGTCCAGGGAGGTACATCTCAGGTCATTCACACCAACATGGACAATGTACTTGTTGTGGAGTGACCTGAGTGCGTGCATTATGTGGCGGATCCTGACACCCGACAGGCAGCTGACAGTAACTTTCCCCTTGTTTAGCCTGGTGAGTAGGACATCAGTGTGCCTGACTATAGAGTCACCTATGACTAGTGTGTTGGGTACGTTGTTTTGCCTTATGGGCTGAGGTTGAGTGGCACACTGATTTTGTGGGCTATGTGTCATTTGGGTAGTGTTGGGGGGGGTGGTGGTTATCTGCATTTCAGCTTGGGAGGTCTTTGTTACTTGGGCAGATTTTTATTGAGAGCCACCATGAATGTGGGTGTGTGCTTTGTGTTTCTGTGTGTGGGTTTTGAAGGACTATGTTTTGAGTATGGTGTGTTGCAGGTGTTAACCTTCTCCTCTTGACTGTCTAGTCCAGTCTTGGCTGGAGAGAGCTTGGCTTCCAGTTTGGCTGTATAACTGCATCTCTCACAGGTTGTAGTGTTGGGTGGTAGGAGGAGAGGGTTATCAGTGTACATGAGACAATTACTACATTGCCACAAGATGCCCAGATTCATCAGCTGGACGGGAGAAAACACTGGGAGCTGACCCATGGACATGCCTGGATAGGTGCTTATTTATTTAATACTAAGAACTGTTTTCCTCTTGACAAATGAAGAAAGTCTAGTTATGTAGTAATTTGTAGTTTATTTAGTGCTTACAACAAGTTCTGAGCAAGTGCTGAGCACAAGGAAACAGTTGTGAGTGCTGAAACTAAAAAACTGCCTAGTTCTAGCTAAAACTAGCTAGTTTTAGCACTAATCCCAAGAAGAGAAGTAGGCCACGGCCTGTCTGGTGATCCACAGTCTTGTCCCAGATAATGCAAGGATCTGCAGGCTTGTAGCCTTTTTCTGGTAGATGCCTCGAATAGCAACCAGACCAATCAGGTATGTTAAGCACAGACACTCACTCTCCAGCCAGAAAGAGTCAGGAATCAATGTACTCTGCTCCTACTTTCACCAGGTTCAGAATATAAGCCCAGATTTTACGCTGTCACTATAAAGTAGTTATTAAGCTTTCTGGTGATCAGCAGTCTCCAGGAAATAATGTAACAGCATTCCTTCTCTCACCAGGAGAAAACAGAAGCACTAATCCCAGGATGACTACTCAGAGGCAGAATGTGGGCTGTACAATAACTGGTGGTCTTGCAATAGATGCTTAAAGGTAAGATGAAAAAAATGGTTTAGCCTAAATACTGCAGTGTGCACTAGAGGAGTTAGGGTAACTTAAGATCTGAAGTAGTTAACTTCATTTGATCATCAAACTTGGGTTATGGATCCGGTACGGATCTGAGCCAGCATCTTACCAAGCTAAAGATCCGAACTCCAAGCTCCTCCCCTTACCCATACTGCACTGCAACCTCCTTCCAATCCTTAAATCTCGTTTGTCGCGGCTTATCCAGCATGGGATTCTTGAGCTCCAGGCAGGTTGGTTAGGCTATTTATCTAACGTTTCGGTCTGTGTGTTTGTTGAGTGCAAAATATTTAAGCCCTTTTCCTTTCTGTACTCTCGGCTTTGCGTCAAAATAATATATATATATAGTAGTGGAGTAGGAAAGTTTCAGAACTTTCTATCAGTGTAGGCCTCCCCTTCCTGCCCTTAGTGTGTGTCTGTGTGTCTGTGTGTGTACTTGACTTCTTAGCCTAGTCTAAGTTAAGATATGGCGGAAGGTCAGAAGCTGACATTTTCTAAGTGCACAGAGTGTGGCCATAAGCTGTCGCTGGCTGATGCTCACACTCTGTGCGTAGTTTGTCTAGGGGTTCTCCACCTATCATCGGGCTGCAAGATATGTGCAGCAGGCATTGCAGGATCGCAGGACCAAGGTGATTCTGGCGGGTCTTTTACTTACAGAGTCAACTACCCCTTCTGCAGCATCTTCATCAGCCATGGCTGTGGCTGTTCAGGCTTCCGACCCTCCTCCCCTGCCTGGAACTCGCACTCCCATTTCTAAACAGGGTGAGAGAGAGGCCAGGAAAGACAAACACAGAGAAAAGGAGAGAGAGAGAGAAAAAGAGAGGGATAGAGACAGGGAGAGGGGTCGCAAGAGGCAGCGGACTCTGATCCATGCTCCCCCCCCACGCTAAAGTGATCTCTAGTCCTAAAAAATTGCTAGGCCGTCTTCTCCTCGGCTCTGTTCTCCATGATTCTCCCCGGAGCTGGAGGAGAGGCCCGGCCCACTTTGAGGTCATCCTCACATCGGCCCTCCCGGCCGGTGTCGGTGGCGTCCTCGAGATCCACGAGGAGCCTCTCAGAAGCTGATATGGACTGGATGATGAGATGGTTCCTGCAAATTCAGTTGCAGATGGGAGTGTTGCTGCCCCCCCCCAAGCGGGAGCAGGGAGTCCGGCTCCGACATTTGCCCCGGTAGCTCCTTCTCTGATCCACCCTCGGGTTTTTTAGTCCATGGATCCAATGAGCCCCGGATTCATGGGGTCGGCGCCGATGGTTCCTCCAACCTCAACTCCGGCCATGCCCTCAAGCCTGTCAGATCCACTGTCATATCCGAGCTCTAGGAGCCGAGATCTGGGCATTGGATCCTGGGGGGGGGGTGAGTGTGTTGTCAGACCCGTTGTGGTCAGGGCATACCGTCTCCCTGGGTCCGGCTGTTCCGGCCTTGGCTCTGATCCCTTCATCGGATCCGAGGGGCATGGCTACCCGCCCCACCAGTTTCAGGGAAGCTGGCTCCCCTTCAGCTTTCGACATTGTGGAGAGGGTTCTCTCTGGAGCATTGAGACCCCTCACTCTCTCCTCGGAGTCTGCCCCTGCTCTCTTGCAACTGAGTTTGTCTTCCATCATCCAGTCCTCCCAGGGACAACCTGTGTCCGATACACCCCAGACAGTTCCCCTTAAGGAATATGAGATGGTTTGTGAGCCCTCCCCAGAGAGTCCCCTCGAGGAGGCCCCTCGCAAATGCCAGTGCAAAAGAAGGCACATGAACTCCCCCTTGAGTCCCTCAGTGAGGATGCTGACTTGGAGGAAGCGGAAGGTTCCCCCAGATCCCCCCCCCCCCGAAGACATCTCCTTCAGAGGCATAATGGAAATTCTTTGTCGTGGGGGGTGGTCCGCCAAAAAACCTTCCTCAGACGAGTCAGTATTTCTGGAGGCGTTCGCAGGCCCATCTACCTCTTGGTTATCCCCCCAGCTGACCCTCTGGTGGATCTCATTATCACCAGATCTTAGAAGAAACCAGACACTGTAGAGTCAATACACAAGCCCACTTGGTGTAAGGGTTTCCCAGTTGATGCCATGGTGGTGGTGACAGCCACCAAAAAGGAACTGGCCCAGGAAAGTTCCTCAGTCCTTCCCCTGGACAAGGAGTCCAGGGCAGTGGATCGTCTTGGAAAGCGGACGTTTGCTTCAGCTACCTTCGGTATAAGGGCGCTGAATTACATGGCCCACTTAATTAGACTGCAGCGTGACCTTGTGAAGGAGTACGCGGAGTCTACCCCAGAGTCCATTTCAGCCGAGGATAAACGGACTTTCTTAGCTCGTATGGCCGCTCTCAAGTCTGTTTCGAATACGTTCACGTGTTTACTCTCTCATGCCACTGAGGGAGCCGCTAGGGCAGCCGGGTCCAGTATTGCCGTGAGGCGTCATGCCTGACTCCTGCTTTGCAATTTTTCAGAACCTTTCAAGGAGTCCTTCGCTAATGCCCCTTTTGACGGTTCAACCCTCTTTGGGAAGACCGTCCGGGATACGCTAGTCCAGAGCGAGAAGGACGGGAAAACGCTGTCGGCCGTCGGGACCTACTTCTCTAACCCTCAAACGTCCTTCTCCAGGAACCAGCGAGAACAAAAGAAGTTGTGGTTTCGGAAGTCTCAGCAGTCCCGGAACGCTCTGGACTCCTCCTCCCCTAGATGCAGAGGGGAGACAAGGTGGACGCCGGCCCAGAGGCAGAGGGGGACCGAAGAACTTCAGGTCACAGGAACCCTTTTCCAGATCCAGCATTTTGGCAGACAAATTGAGCAGGACTGTCCTTTTGCCTTACGAGTGGTCTCTGAACTCTTATGTAGCTGAACAGATCTTCCTCAGGTGGGGTCAGCCTTGCTGCGATCTCTTTGCATCGCCATCCAACACGAAGTTCAGCAAGTTTTTTACTCTGATTCCCCCGATGAGGGAAGTCCCCAGAGATGCTCTTGTCCATGCTTGGGCCACCTGGTCTTCTTTATGCTTATCCCCCGCTTCCTCTCATGACAAAATTCTTATGTTGGTTGGAGAGCAGGTTTATCCTCATAGCCCCATTCTAGCCTCATCAAGTTTGGTTCCCTTGTCTGCGGTCTCATCTTCTGGCTCCACCCTGGATTTTGGATCCAATTCCAGATCTTATCCGTCATCCCTCGGGAATTCCTCCTCCGAATCTGGACAGCCTCAAGCTCACAGCTTGGCTGCTCCAGTTCCATTAGTTGCCAGGACTCCTGGTATCTCTTCCCCAGTTAAATCCATTCTGGTAGCGACACACAAGTCCTCTACCAGAAAACTTTACAATAGTAAATGGAAACACTTTTCCATTTGTGCTTTGCAGAGAAATCTGGATCCTTTTACTGCTCCAGTTCCAGTGGTGTTAGACTTTTTGTCTCATATTTTCCAGCAAGGGGCCAGCTCTTCCATAGTGAAAGTCCAGCTGGTGGCTATTTCCCATTTTCACGTAGGGGAAAATTCAGGTTCTCTAGCAGTTGCCAGAATTTGCAAGACTTTTATTAAAGGTACTTGAGACCTCCTATCAAAAATCCTTCCCCTCTGTGGGATTTGACTTTAGTTGCACCCCTGTTCGGGCCCGCAGCATCAGTTGACTTGAAATTTTTGTCATGGAAGACAGCCTTCCTGGTAGCTATCACTTCAGCCAGGAGAGTATCTGAACTTCAGGCACTATGTATGAAGCCCCCATACCTCATTTTTCATAAGGATAGGGTGTCTCTCAGGATTAACCCGTCTTTTCTTCCTAAAGTTGCTTCGGAGTCAAAGACTAATCAGTCTATTAATTTGCCTGTATTTTTCCCTAATTTTCAAAATAAAGGGGAATACAAACTTCATTTGCTGGATGTTCACAGGCAGTTACGTTTTTATTTGCATAGGTCCAAATCCTTCCATAAATCTGATCAGCTTTTTGTTTCCTTTGTGTTCAGGTCAGGTTTTTGGTGTTTTAGGTTGTTGTGTGTCACGTATTGGGTGGCAAACTCGATCTGAGGATTGGAAGGAGGTTGCAGTGGAGTATGGGTAAGGGGGAGGAGCTTGGAGCTCGAATCTTTAGCTTGGTAAGCTGCTGGCTGGGATCTTTATTGGATCCATAGCCCACAGGTTGCTGACAAATAAAGTCTAACTTCTCAGATGGGAATTTATGATGAATACATAACTTCTTTTTTTACTTGTCTAAAAGTTAAGTTTTAGTGGAGAGTCACTATTTTTAAAACAGCAAGATAAATTGAAAGGGGTGGGTCACTTTTGTATTCTGGTACTATGGAATACAATAGGATGGCCAATAAATTTAAATAATTGAAGGGGAATGATTTCACAAAATGATAATTTTGTGCTTACTCACACCAGCCAGTAAAAGCAAAGAGGAAGTGAAATATATATGGTCAAATTAACATAAGGGGCAGGCAACTAGAAAGACAGTGGTGTTTAAGAACACAACAGTAACTGGGTGGGAAAGTGGGAACAATTTCTGACTCACCAGAGACAGAGCCGTGAAGGATGGCACTAGATTCTCTCATAATTCTCTGTAGTTAGCGTGGATGCCAAGTGTGTTTTAGCCCTGCAATAATGAACGAGGCTGTGGAGTAATTGGGGCATGTGAAGCAGCAACTTTTGGAGCACTTGGAGTATTCTACAAGTTGATGCACTAATTATGGTCTAATTTATTTAAGGACTGGGAAGGGTGCATGGTTGGGTAAGAAAGGCACAGATTTTGGGGGCTTTATTCTTAAGGCGATAAGATCATTGAGGTGCGGGGGTGTAAATTTGAATAGTATGCCTGAGTTTGTTTGTAAGCTATGGAGTATGAATTAAGTTTCAGGAGTTCAAACTAACAAGGAGAGTAGTAACAAGTCTACAGATTCCTTAACTTGAAGCCAGCTTGCTGATACTTTAGCTGTACAATGTGAAGTGTCAACATTTTTAAGCCTGCCTTATATTCCTAGAAAATTGGTATGAGGTCTGCAGACTTTATAGGAAGTTTCTGACATTGATTACTCCAGGTAGCAAAAGGTTAGTGCTGGCCTGTCCTCCAGTGAGACAAAGGCATGTAGCATAACTTGTCTTCCCATTCACAAATCTGATTTCTTTCAAATACTTCACAGCTGATGTAGGCATCCCATTCTCATGGCACACTTGTCACTTCATTCTGTTCAATTATTCTTTGTGTACATGTGCTCAAGTGTTGGCTGAGCAGCTAGAATAGCATTCTGTCTCTCCTGCAGGAGAACCTTTTGAGTCATTTATGTGTTGTTCTTATAAAGACTGTAGAGCAGCAATACACCAGGCTAAATTTGTCAGCGTGCGTGGAGAGCATTAACAGTAATTCTATGCTGGCCTTTAGCATTGCTTCTTAACTCACATTACCCTTCATTTATATTATCTGACTAGTAGCCTTAAAGTGTTTTTGTGCTATATTTTGATGTGGTACTAATTTAATGTTCCAAACATCTCCATATTGAAATTTAGATACTTGATTTTCTAAGTTCCAGGAACCTGAAAATACAGGAGAAGAGCAAGTATCGATCAGCACTCTTCTCTCTTAAACTTGTTTTTGTAGAGGGTTAATAACCCCAACATTTATGTATATCAAACGCTGAGATCAGCATACCTTGGAGAAAAGGGAATATTTCAAGAAATGGCAATCTCAGACTTGGTATATGTATGTCCAGATTTTCGGCCATTCAGTCTCCACATCTCTGGGTTCGGCAGTTCAGGTCCCAAGATTTCAAATGGTTACCATTCCAAACAGGAACCACAAAATCACCCAAGACTTCAGATCTTTTATCCTTTTAAGACTTTTTCAGAAATAACCAGAACACTAAACACATTTACAGAAAAGATTACATCCCATGTTAAAAAGAGCCAATTATTATTTACCATTTACTTAGTCAAAGTCCAGCTGACTTCATTTTTAAAACATATATTTATAGCATCATTCAGTCCATGAACATGTTTACTGCTAGTCTTAGATGTCATCTTAATTCTTTGATCTCCATCATATTGTTTACATCACCTTTTGGGCTGATTCTTTTCAGTCGTTTACACATGCTGGACTAGCTTTTTGCACAGTCCTAACCAACATAAAACAAACCACAGGAGTCACAAAATGCAACATATGCTACACATACATTATTGCATTTGAATTATATTTTTCCTAATGGTCTTATAGCTTTTTGATGACTAAGAAAGTCAAGAAATTATCACCACAATTAGGAAATATCTGCTTAACCTTGAAACTGTATGACCTGCAGGAGATATTTTTCCAAATTAATGCATCAGGTTGGCTGCATATGCTCAGGTCTACCCAGCATCTATACTTATAAATAGGTCTATCAAGGAATCTTATGTTCCCATCATCTAGAAAAAATTATGCTATTTAAAGGTGGAACTTCTGCATTTAATTACCTCTCAGTTGTCATTCTTCCTTCATCTAGAATTTTCGAAAAGTGCATTCACTCACAACTTCTCACATACCTACTAGACTATAACCTGCACAACATGGTTTCAGGCCTCTCATTGTATTTCTGCTGCTCTATTCAGTTCGCTAAACAGAGTTAACCTTGACAGGAACTCAAGCAAAATGGTCTGTGCTACATTACTGGACCTCTCCAGTACCATATCTCACCAAATACTCCTGTATAAGCTGCCCAACTTAGGACTTCATCATCTGCCATTAATTGGCTTCTCATCTATCTCTTCTCCTTCCTGCCCAAAGTGTCCATCTCAGTAGATGTCCCTTGAGTAAACATTTTAGGACTCCTTTTATTCAATATAATTATTAATGACCTACACTCTTCCTGTAAACCTGTCAACATTCTTCAGTATGAAACTGACTGCTCTATCTCAAACTCCAAAGTCAAACATTTACTGCTTTTTCTAATATGGGTCATTACTGAAGGATGCTCACTTTGAGACTCCATAAAACTGGGCTGATGCTATTCACACCTAAACTACACCAAAATACAACTTCCACCTTCAGCATTATTTCAGCCAATAAAAATAAAATTGTGGTAGTATTTCATGTAAGACTTTTTGGGGGTCCGTATTAGTGACAAGCTGATGTTTGACCAATCCATTCAAACCACTAAAAAAATGTAGACCTTCTTCATAGATCAAAACTCTTACTGTGACAGATGCAGTGGAAAAATACTAGCAACTGCTTTCTTATTACCAACCCTCTTGTACATTTCTTCCACATTTACAAATCTCCAGTCATTACAGCTAAACAAACAGGAACAATGCTTTAACAAAGTCACCCATTTTACTTCCAATTTTACTTCTATGACACATCACTGTGAAGCCCTAAGACTGCTAAACTTGATGCAACTACCAAATGGTCTTACTTATGCTCAACTGCAAGTCCTACACACACATCCAAACAAGTGCCCATCCTTACTAAACCTTGTTTAAAAATATTCACCTGACAGCTCTTCATTGTAAAGACAATTCCTGCTTAGGGTTACCACCTGTCCCACTTTGCGAGGGACAGTCCCTCTTTTGGCAGTTGTGTCCTGCATAAAAATTGAAAAAATGGCAAATGTCCTGAGATTTTAGGACAAAAATATTTCCTATATTTTACGTAATACTTGCATAACACAGTTATCCTGTATCTGAAACACCTAAATGTTATAAGAAACAGAATAAGCAACTAGAATGCTACAAGAATAAGCTTTTATTTAGGCAAAAAAGTGAATTTCTGTCCTTTGTACTGGCCGTGGGTATGTTTTGCCCTGCAAAATCTGACGTTTGTACCAAAAATGTCCCACTTTGGGCATTTGAAAAGGTGGCAACCCTATTCCTGCTTCTGCCAACAGCATCTCATAACACTGCTGGAAACTCTCTCTACTCTCAGTATGTCACAAAGCTTTGGAACAAAATCTCCCTAACACTGAGGCTCACTGAAAATTCATAGCGATTTAAACCTCTTCTCCAACTACACCTGAAAGAATCTTGGATCTGTTACTGCTCTCAAACAGCTGCTTAGTAGTCTACTATTATCAAGTGCGTGTAGTTACCAAATAGTGCAGTTTACTGTATGCATCCAGAACAGGCAAAGATATCCCTCACTTTACTGAGCTACACTTCAGTTACCCTTCTGTGCACAACTATTCCATTTGTATACCAGTATCTGTTGCTCATCTACCTTTTTCTTATGCAGTGTAACTCATCTTTTATATTACACTCATTAGATCAATAGTTTACCTGCATTATTGCTACTGTAAACACTTCTATTTCAGTAAAAAATATCTTGTTAGTATATTAGAGTACTCTGTCAATTTTACAACTTTGTCAGTTCCACAACTTTTTTCCTTAACTGACATAGCTAACTTGTGTTCTTGTATGTAGCATGTAATGTATTTCTTTGTAATTGTTTAATTATAAATTTCCTTTTCACTATCTTGTTTGAAATGTTTTTAATATGTCATTGGAGAAGTTCTCCATGGCCCTGGGCTGAAAAGAGGGTTTTGCCCAGTCTGATTTTCCTTGTAAACAGTTGCAAAATAAGTAAATAAAATTGAGTGAGCTAGTAAACTGAAGGGGACACTGTTTCTCATTCTCTGACTGTAGCAAGGCTCAGAGAGAGAATTTGCTGGTACGGTATTTCCATGGTTACAGAGGAAAATAACTGAGTTACTGAAGAAAGACCAGGAGCTGATGCGAAAAATCAGGAGTGCCTTGAACTTGAACCAGAGACTGGTTTTGGGTGGTGGAAATGATGAGGAAGAAGGCCAACAATAATGTGAGTGTGGGAAGTAAATGGGAGAGTCATAAAGTTTTGTTTCCGTAAGAAGCAGTTTGGACATGAGAACTACGTTTTTGCATGAAGTGGCTGAATAAGACTTGTTTGTTGACTGTGTTAAATTTGTCAGAGGACCCTAAGGAATCATAATTCCCACCTTGTCATTTATGTTTAGAAGCATAAAGAAGATGTAACTTTAAGTAAAAAAAAAGTTTTTGTTCTTGCTAATATGTGTATAATACATTTATTAAAGTATATGTTCCATTGTTAAGTAGCTCTGTGCAGTATGCAGAAGTATTTTATATGTGAGATGCAGGAGTCTTGTCACTGACTGCTGTTAATGCTAGTGCTGTTAAAGTAAGAAAGTGCTTTTTCTTGACTCTAATGTTTCTGGCATGGTGTTTGTATTGTAACAAGATAATGGCTGAATATATGTAGTATAATGTGATCTTTGGCTGATGTAGAAGTGTACTGATCATGTGTGTGCATTAAGTTATGGGGATTTCCCTGGTGTTATACAGATGCAGGTGTAGACTAGTGTTCTTGGTTTTTGCTACAGACTAGCAGAAAAAAATATTTATTTTTCTGAACAAATACAATAGAAAACAGAAAACATGTGACATGATAGCTTCCAAGCATTTGAGAAGAGCTAGTTTTTGAATTTCTAAAGCTACTAGCCGTTTCTCTCCACCAGCAAAGCTCTGTGCAGGAAGTTAATCAGGTGCAAGCGGTTAATCAGGAAATGACTGGATACCGAACTCTGAGGCATTTATATGAAAACACTACAGTCAGTACTTAAAGGGGAGATGTAAGAAGATCAGTGAAATAAGCAACCCAGCACATTGAAATAAGTACTTCTGGAAGTAGATGGGTATAATGAGGTGTGTCTGGGAGCACTCACACCTCCTCCCCCTGACTAGGCAGCCTTGGTGTGTTCATAGGTGTATACTAAGCTAACTGCCACTAGGGTCTTTATAAGCCTAGTCATGTAACCCAAAATTATCCCACAAGCTATATGTTTTTGTTGTTTATATGGAGGTGATTGTTGGTTGACATGATTTGGTTAATCACAAAATTTATATTTTTCCTCACTGCAAGCTTTAAGTACATGCTCCCTGGAAAAAAGTGCCGAGATCTCAGTGCTGAGGCTCCTGGTGCTGAGGTCAGCACCTCCTGCAGCAGCTTTAGGGTTAGTATAACCTTTTCTGCATCATATTGAGCTGGTGTCAGTGCTGCTTCCGATACCATACTTGGCATTGACTAGTCCTTCTCCATTCCCTGTCAGTTGTACAGTATGTAGCACCATTCTCCCATGTTTTCTCCACTACCAGCATATAGAGCTTATTCTTTCCTTTGCCCTATGCAACCTTTTGTTGTTTACTGTAGTCTTTGAAAAAAACAGTAATGATAATTATGGCACCAGTGAAACATATCCAACTAAGCATGACTGTGACTGGTGTAATTATCCAAACGGCCTCTCCTAAAACCCTCCTGTAGGTTCCCTTGTCCTAGGAAGCTACAAGAAGCCCCTCATAATCTGAATATTCTCAACCCTTCCAAAAAGAGTATCAGGAACCATCCCAAAAGAGAAGTTGCTGATTCTTCCATGTTGTTCTTTGTAAGGGGTGTGAGTGAGGAGGAGGGCACAGCTTCTCCTCTGTCATCACCACAATCTCATGTTTGGAGCATTCTTCACCTTGTGTAAAAAAAAAAAAAAAGAGGTGGGTCATGGACCCCATCTTTTCCCCAACAAAGAGGCCACAACAAGCATGTAGGTATATCCCCTGGCCTTATGAAAGATGCCACAAAGGTGGTTTGGAACCACATACATTGTAACCCTGTACTAAAAAAGTAGGATCTTTCACCTGCCAAGGAGTTGAATGTCAGAAACCCTGAAGTTACACCCAGTAGCTTCCACAGCAGCCCTAAGGAAAGCCTATGACCTTTAAAGCCCTACTGTTCATTCATCAGACAAGGAGTGTATGTTTACTTGGTCTGATTCCACAGGGATACCAAGGTCCCATCTGCTTGAGTATGGTGATAGCTCATGTGGATGTAAAAGATCCCATGGCACCTGTGAAAAAGAGTAGAAAAAGTGTTGTACAAAGCCTTGACTAAATTTCTCCAGTAGTAGAAATACCACCTTGGTTCTCCCCTGCTAGCCTAGTTGTACTAACTTGGTCAAGAAAGAATAAATAAAAAAAATAAAATAAAATGAGACATGAGGCAAAACGTAAGGCAGCATTCATTTGCCATACAGTATCAGTGGCTGACCATCCGAGATATGTTGGTACATTTTTTTAAGTCTTTCTCTGGCATAATTGCTGGCAGAAGTCTGGATTTTGTAAATTGGAGTTGTATAGCTACATAGCAGTTTCTCACTAAGAATTATGTGTACCCTTGTAGTCACAAAGTAAATATAGAAAAAATACACTTTACACAGTATTTTATCCTAGAGAAGGTGAGTTAGGAAACTGGCAAAAATTAGTTTTGTCTACAGTGCATGAAAAATGTTATTGTCAGTTCTGATCGGAGTAAGTATAAATTGAACGGGATCATAAATACTGGTCTGAGAAAGCAGGAGATGATAGTCCTGTGAGTACAGTTGATACTTTAATTGAATCTGGAAACAGCCTGTTAACAGCTGTAGATACAACACAGCAACTCTGTCCACCCAGGATTCCAAAATGCAGCTTGAAATGTGAAAACTAGGGCTAGAGACAAAATGCCTGCAAGCAGCTAAGAGAATAAAACAGCTTTGAGTGCAAAACGATCAAGAGCAGATATAGAGAGGCTAGAACTGCATAGGAGGAAAGGCAGCATTAGTGTGAGGTGCAGACAAAGGCAGCTGCACAAAGAAGAACTGATCATCTTTTGCAAATGCCATGAGTAGCAGGCTAGTTTCCTTTATTAAGAAAGGTTTTATTTGGGAATTTGAACATGTGTACAGACAACAATAAGACCAGGGGCAACAAGTAAGATTTTTAATCCCTCTGCTCACTGGTAGATTAATGTATGCGATTAGCAAGTTGAGTGACATTGGCCGTCTTGGTTATATAAAAGTTAAGATTTGTCTGTGTGAATACTTCATGTTTATAGAAATAAACTTAAGGAACATAGTAGAAAGATGGTGGACAGTGTGAGTAATTTCACTACAGAGCTAAGCACATATTTTATACTTAGGTGAATGGATGCCAAAATATTATTTTGAAATGTTGGGAGACATTATGACGAGGGCACAAGTATTAAATGTTTAGGTTCATAGTTATATATTAGGCTAACAGCCACATGGGCCTTTATAAGCTTGGCCATGCAATCCAACCCATTTGTGTCCCTGTGTATCGTAGGCATTTATTGGGGGGGGGGTATGTTAAGTTTGAAGGTTTCTAGACGTTATGTTGGGGGAGTGTGTAAGTTTGAACATTACTGCCTGTCTCTGTCTATCAGAGACATTATAAGGATTTGGGTGCGGGATGAATTAAAGATTTCCCAGCCATTGGGCAAGGTCATGCTTAAATGGAGTTAGGGATGGATCCTGCTTCACATGGATGGGGAGCTTTGCCTGAAGACCAGAGAATCTGCTTGACAGACTGAAAGTGCAAATGCTAAGAACATTTTCAGAAATGGATATTTTGTCTATTTAACAGGACAGAACTGCACAATCTGAGTTTATCTTAACTACAAGTGAGCATAAAAACATGAGGCAATCCAAACCATTACAGCATGTCCTACAGGCAAAGTGGAGCTACTACATCCAGTGTATGCCAAGGTGGTGGGATTAAAAGTTCTAGTGTAACCAAGTAGTGTATGCATGTAGAACAAATGTTTACAACAGCATGATAGAGAACAAAAGCCAAAGTCAGGGAGCTAACAGAAGGAGTCCCACTGTTGCAGTGCTTACTCTGAGATAGTTGCTGTATCAGACTGCCACAAGGGCCAGTACCCTGTCCTGATAGGGGGCAAAAGAAACCATTGCTAAGGAGGATACCATGTCAGACATAAATATTATGCCTGCAGTTGTTAAAAGGTAGCATTACTTCCCCGGTTAGGACTAATAGAGGGAAACAATTCAGGTGCCATTTACCACAGTTTACTTACACTGGGAAAATTTTATTTATTTATTATTTATTTACTTATTTAACATTTGTTAACCGGGAAAGTCTGACTTGGAACAAAGCCAATTTCCAGCGGAGGCCCAGGGAGAAATGCTCCAGATGCATGTCTTTGTAACGTAGGAGGAAACCGGAGCACCCAGAGGAAACTCACACAAACGCAGAGAGGACATGCAGACTCCACACAGAAGGACCCCCAGACGAGAATCGAACCAGAGACCTTCATGCTGTGAGGCGACAATGCTACCACTGCACCACTGCGCCATCCAAAAAGTTGTTTGGGAATCGAGCAGTTGGCATTGTTTGACATCCTTGCACATATTTTAAAAGGAAATTATTGAGGTGATACAAATCTTATATATACACATTTATACACAACCAGGCCTTTAACAGAGGCTGGTGATGTGGCTCCTTCAGGGATGGAGTTCATTTTGTAACAGCAAGCCTGAATCTGAGACGTGGTTGTCAAAAGATACTTGCTTTGCTTTGGAAAGGGCTGCTTCAGAGGATGCTCTAGGTAGTATCAGCAAGCCAAAATAGAGGCACTGCTGTCAAAAATACAACACTTCTTTTGGAAGGGAAACTGAGGAGGATCCCAAAGAGTTGAAACAGGCATACATCTCATCTTACAGAACTCAAGAAATGGAACCAAAGAGTTTCCTGATTCTCAAGGACAGCAAGAATGGATTTGTATACTGGAACAGTGGGTTATTGTACAGAGAGAGGACTCCATATTATGCACAAAAAGGGGCTTGTGCAAAATTTCTTTTTGACCACGTATTGGTAAAGTTGTGAGACGGTATTGAAAGATATATTGGAAGTGCCAAAATGTTATCAAGGTAAGAGATGAAGACACTGCTACTTTTTCCCTAAACCCATTGTTGACAAACCATTTCAAAGGGAGCCATATCCATTTGGAGTCTTCCCAGGACCCAAAACACCACAGGTAAGAGGTGGATTTTGTTATTGGGAAACTGCTATGAGGCAAAAAGGTGGCAAATGCTCCTTTATAAATTTTCATGATAAGCTTTTCCCTTGAAATAATGACAGTGTTTCAAGTCAAACCTGCTGACCTGTTTTTTGGAAATATAGTAGGGTAATGCAGCTTCTAACAATTAACCCATGCCATCCACAAACAAATGGACTAGTGAATTGTTTACCATTATTCTTAAGATAAAGCTGAGAATATTCATAGAACAGTTTAACTGGGAGCAAGACAGGCATCTGGCCATCTCCTCTTTCCATACAGTGTGGTGCCTCAAGAATCTATGGGCTTGTAAATTTGAGTTACTTTATGGCTACAGGATGAGAGGTCCCCTAGATTTAATTATTTGGAAGGGTGAGTGTGGTCTCCACAAGATGTCTGTTGTGGAATTTGCCATAATTTTCACCACCTGGCTTACTGAGTAAATAGGGTTGAAACGGCAATACCTAGCACAAGCACAGCTACAGTGAAGCCCTAGTATGATCAGGCAGTTAGTCTGGGAATAATGTTAGCAAAAATGTGTTTTTTTAATTCTTTGATGTAATAAGCTGCAGTCAGCATGGAAGTGTTAAAGGTAAATGATGGTAAGTATATGCTGGGTCAGTAGGCAGTTGAGTGATACACAGACTGTACCGTGTTAGCTTGACAGAGCCCTTCTCTGGTAGACACTGGTACTCAGTATTGGCAGTAGGTTGTAAGTGGAGTCAAGGGGTATCTTGCAGTAGACCTTCTCTCTGAGGCTTTTCTTAGCACATCAGTGGGTGAAGTAGTATTTTCAAGGCAGCTAACCCTTACCCATGTTACTACATGAGTTGGAGACATTTTCACTGCTAATCTAGGGCATTACTAACTTGTAAGGCATCTTGTGGACAGAGAAACCCACTGGACAGTCATGCAGGCTCCTTACAAGGTGCCTTTTCAAATCAAGTAAACCATGCAGGAGGAACTGCAGGTGTTTGACCTTGGATAATACAGGAATCCAGCAGCTCATGGGTCTTTCCAGTTCTGCTAGTGCCAAATTATGATGGCAGCATCGGGTTCTCTGTAGCCTTTAAGAAACTAAATACTCGCACAGAATCAGATACTTACTCATTGCTTAAAACAGAGGAAACCTTCGAACAGTTGGAGGGGACTAAATTCACAAACCACGCAACACAAGACAACAATGAGCAAGAGGGTAGGCAACACAAAAGCATACGAGATGCTAAACTTTAAGATAAAGCCAGCAATGTCCAAAAAGTACGTTGATAAAACCAAACGCGTGTATAATAATCCACGTAAATCCACGTAAAATTCAACAGTTTATTGTGAGCAAGGTACAAACAAACGAGTAGCGTTAATTACTACAAAATTCTGCAAACAACTAATCAACCAACCCAAGTAGTCGACCTAGTTCAGGCAGGCTAAATGGGCTAGTCCAATTCAAAACAACAGGAAACATCTTACACTGAATGAATGTTTGTTTTAAAAAAGTTAAAAATGTCATAATCATGAATATGAATATAAATAAAACATGAAATATTGTAAGGCAAAAGTATATGAATGAAAATGGAAAGAAATAAAATAATAAAACTAAATGATAACAATGATAAAAGGCAAGTGGTGATTTAAAGAACCCATTTAGTTATTAAAATGTAGTTCACCACTTAAACCCAATCAGATTACAAACAAACTCGACCCTCACAAAGTAAATATGAGTTACTAATGAATTACTAATAAACATTCAAAAATCCATACCAACGGTGTCAACAACTGATGCAGTTTCATAAAATTAATAAACCTGCACGGTAAATATATGTGATAAGAGTTGAAACACCTTAAACAAAAATATATGTCTACACTATAATATGTTGTATTATGTTTAACTAAAAACATTTTGTTTCCTCTTTTAAAATTTCCTTGGGAAACATTAAAAAGTAGATGTGTAAAAGGTACATACAGAATACAATTATCTTGGTGACCCAGTCAAAATGTTTGTATCATGAATAATAAGTTTATCTTAATAAACTGTTGAGTTTAAGTATACACATGATTGAGCAAGCCTCATTGAGGCCAGGGGCTTTGTGTGCCGCTAGTTGCCAACCAAGTTCCCTTTTTTCTAATTGGAGCCTCAGCAAATTTTCATTAACAAGGTTAGAATTGTCAATCAATACTTGGTCAATGACCATGAAGTCAAATGAATGGCCTTCATTCTGTTTACAGTGTCTTGCAAGGGCGTTTTCATCCTTGTTTTTGCTAATTGCATAAACATGTTCATACACCCTATCCCTCAAGCGCCTGTCCGTTTTGCCAACATAGAATGCGGGGCATTGTTTGCACTGTGCCAAGTAAACAACTCGCCTACTATTACAGTTAAAATGTTTCCAAATCACAAAGGTTTCTTTACCTATCGTGAATGAATCGGCAGTATTTATATGTGCACAGTGCCTACATGCCCCGCATTTTTTAGTTCCCCCTTTACCCTTGGATCTCACTGATTTCCTTTCAAGAAGTTGTTTCATGTTGGTACCGTTCCTAAATGTGATAAGTAGGTCCATATTTAAAGGTTTGTGTTAGTTCATTGTCCAAAGATAAACAAAACCAGTATTTCCTGACCACCTTGGAAATTTCAAAGGCTTCTGGGCAATAGGTAAAAGTAAATGAAGTCATAAAGTTTTTGTTCCCCCCTACCGACTCAACAGTAGTAACCGGGGGGCTATTATGACTCCCAATGCTTTGGGTGTCAGTCCCACTCTCGTTGAGTTGAGTAAAGTGGGCAACTGTATTCTGTATCCCTAATATTGCCTTGTATACCCCATGTTTCCTTTTTAAAATGACTTCACTAAATATTCCTTCTAAAAATGAACCCGGGTACCCTCGGTGTTGAAACATTTGGTACAAGTTCTCACATTCACTAACAAAATCCTCCTCAAGTGTAGTCATCCTGGCCACCCTTACAAGTTGGCCTTTCACCACTGATTTCTTTTGGTGATGAGGGTGGGAACTGGAAAAGTGTAAATATGTGTTGGAAAACGTACTTTTCCTGTAAATTTTAGATGTAAAGTATCCTTGATTTTTACTAAGGACAATGTCTAGAAAGCAGATGTTGTTTTTCTGGAAATCCATGGTGAACTTAAGAAACCCCGTAGTGGAGTTGAGAAATTTAACTAATTCCTTTGCTTCCGCCTCATCCCCTTTCAGTAGAATGAAGATGTCGTCCAGGTATCTTTTGTACATATAAATGTTTGGTTTCCAAGGACTACTCAGTATGTAGGACGTCTCCCAGTGGGCCATAACCAAGTTTGCAAAACTTGCACCCACTGGGGACCCCATAGCTACACCTATCTTCTGTAAGAACAACCTGTCCTCAAAAGAAACAAAGTTGTTCTTTAAGATCATATCCAGTAGTTGTTCAACTAAGTTACATTGGTCACTTGTAGCTCCCTTTGACCCTATAAATTCCACGACCCACTGGATACCTAAGTCTTGAGGGATACTAGAATAGAGATCACACACATCAATTGTCAAGAAATTAAGTGAACAATCAAAAACTACATTCTGCATACTTTCCAAAAAGGACCATGAGTCCTTCAATATTTGGACTTCTTTCTCCACATATTTTTTAAGAATTGAATCAACCAATTTGGCAGCAGGATAAGTTATTGATTGTCGTGCATCAACAAGTGACTGGGTCACCAAGATAATTGTATTCTGTATGTACCTTTTACACATCTACTTTTTAATGTTTCCCAAGGAAATTTTAAAAGAGGAAACAAAATGTTTTTAGTTAAATATAATACAACGTATTATAGTGTAGACATATATTTTTGTTTAAGGTGTTTCAACTCTTATCACATATATTTACCGTGCAGGTTTATTAATTTTATGAAACTGCATCAGTTGTTGACACCGTTGGTATGGATTTTTGAATGTTTATTAGTAATTCATTAGTAACTCATATTTACTTTGTGAGGGTCGAGTTTGTTTGTAATCTGATTGGGTTTAAGTGGTGAACTACGTTTTAATAACTAAATGGGTTCTTTAAATCACCGCTTGCCTTTTATCATTGTTATCATTTAGTTTTATTATTTTATTTCTTTCCATTTTCATTCATATACTTTTGCCTTACAATATTTCATGTTTTATTTATATTCATATTCATGATTATGACATTTTTAACTTTTTTAAAACAAACATTCATTCAGTGTAAGATGTTTCCTGTTGTTTTGAATTGGACTAGCCCATTTAGCCTGCCTGAACTAGGTCGACTACTTGGGTTGGTTGATTAGTTGTTTACAGAATTTTGTAGTAATTAACGCTACTCATTTGTTTGTACCTTGCTCACAATAAACTGTTGAATTTTACGTGGATTTACGTGGATTATTATACACGCGTTTGGTTTTATCAACGTACTTTTTGGACATTGCTGGCTTTATCTTAAAGTTTACCATCTCGTATGCTTTTGTGTTGCCTACCCTCTTGCTCATTGGAGGGGACTAAATAGTTGGTGACTTTTGACCTAAGAGTTATTGGCTAGTACCTCTGAAACTCACAGCAGGGGATAAGTCAGCTTACTTAGCCATTGTAGGTCATAGAAATTTACCACATTGCCCTTTAAGATGAAAAGTACCCCATCTTTCCAGAGACAGCGCCTCTGATTGTTCATTATTGCTAAAGACTATGTTGGTGTGTGTGTGTGTGTGTGTGTGTGTGTGTGTGTGTGTGTGTGTGTGTGTATATGTATATATATATATATATATATATATATATATATATATATATATATATATATGTGTATATATATATATATATATAAAATGTTACATTCTTCAGTCGGTCTTAGCAGGAACATGTCCAGCATGGTAGGGAGCTACTGAACAAAATAAAACAGACAGGGTTAGCTATCATAGCAAAGAAAAGTGAGATGGGTTGGGCATAAGTGTTTCCTGTTGGCCACTGAGTCTGTGGTTGTAAAGTCCAGTCACATCCTGCCAAGGTGAAGGCTACTCAGGCACCACCTGCCCTTGTTACCAAAAAAGCAGGTGAGGACATTTTTTGAACATGTGCAGTATTGTAAAAGGTTTGCCCTTCACTATAGCACAACAGCCACTCCTTTTACTGACCTTAACTGGAAAAAGGCAGATCAAAAAAGGTTATATGGACATTGGTCTGTGGGGAAGCATTCAAAAAACTTACTTTGAGAGGACCCGTTTTACTACCCAGTACTGGTTAAAGTCAAACCTGTATTGTGCAGGTAGATACTTCATGCCACATTCTGAGGGTTGCACAACCAAGTCTCGTCAAAAGAAGGGGGGGCATCCAATAGTTTGTCTTAATTGTCGACTTCAACAAGGGGAGAAATAATAGATGTCCTTCTATCCATATGCTGCAGCATTCATAACATGGGGAGCTGACTCGAACATCCGGGCAGTATACAAAAGTCTAGTGCTACTGCGCATCAGCTAATGTATGTCACCCATAAAGTGACAACAGGTATAAAGTGAACGTCAGCACATACCAACCTCAGAATTTTTTTGCTGCCTATCCAATCATCTCTTGTAAGACATGTTGCAAAACTTGGTTCAGATAAATACCCAGTTGTGATTTTTTTTTTCATTACTTTTTTGGCTACTCAACTAGGAAGGGCAAGTGTCAGTGTGGAAGGCAGTTTGCCTAGGCCCAGACCACGACCATATTGCCTGGGCTATCTGTAAGGCCTCTATACCCAAGACCCTACGTAGTTGTTTAGCTTCCCTGAAGTTGTATCTTGAAAATCAGCACCTAACATGTCTCGCGTGTGACATGGAAGCTGCGTCTGGCCCTTCAGCTAAAGCTAAAAAGGCCAAGAAACCAAGGCCTGATTTGCCTTCTGTTCCAGACTTTTCTCCTGAGGCCATTCTGGAGAATCGCAGGTGTCTGATTCGGGCATGGGGGAACCATGGCATGTTACTGAAGGCCTGCATAGCATTACCCAAATCATAGTGCAAGAGGATTTTCCTACCAACATTGTGGAGTGTAGGCCTGCGTCAGACCCATTCCACTATATGGAAGACCCCAAAAAGAAAAAGATTAAAACTAAACATGTTTCTCCAGCTCCTCTGGAACAACCTTTGGATTGGTAGGCCTTCAGCCGAGGCTTGTTCAACACCCGCAAGCCTTCTCCCAAGGCTTATTCAATGCCTTTATAGCCCTGTGTCAGACTGCAGATTCATCTCTCCCTTCTCCTTCCTGTCTCCCTTCTACCCTTTAAAAAGGACTTCTGAGGAGGTTTCTTCAGATGATGAGGAATCACCAGAAAATGAATCATTGGCTTACTCAGCCCAAATTTCTTCCTGTCTAGGTTACGCCTCACCAAAAGAGGAATCTAATGGCAATGATTCCCCTGGGGAGGATATCTCCTTTGGGGAAACTATCCTTAAGATGAGAGAGTTCAAGTGGGACTTCTGTCAGGTATCAGACATCCAAAACAAGGTACTATGAAGTCCTACAGATGGACTCCCCCCCCCCCCCCCCTCACCATCTGCCATACCTCCTGTTCTGCCAGCCTTCCTAGATGCTTATGCAGCTGCTATTAAGTGCCCTGATTCCCAGCCTTCAGCCCCCAGGAGGCCAGACAGATTTTATAAAGTGTCAGAGGAATCCAAATTCTTATTCAAATGTCCCTCTGCAGATCCAGCTACCATTTTTGTCTCTGCAGACAAAGCATCCAAAATGCTGCCTTCTACCTCCCTTCCTGAGATAAGGAGAGCAAATTCATGGAGAGAATTGGGGAAAAAGGTCTATACTTCAGCTGCTCTGGCCTTCAGGGTAATTCAATTATCAGAGCCATATGGCCAAATATCCCTTGGTCTTTCTCTGACACTGGCAAACTACCTTTTAAGCTCCCTGATTCCCCCACTAAGGCTAAGCTTTCCTCCATTCTTAATTTCTCTGCCAGGGTTACACATCATTCCATAAAGTGCAGTTATGATGCCATGGAGGCTTCAGCTAGAGCAGCTGCATCTGGGTCAGTCCTGAGGAGGTATTCTTGGCTCATGCTCCAACCTTTGCCTTATGACATTAAAGCAAAGATCATAGATGCTCCTTTGAACAACAAGGCTTTGTTTCGTACCTCTGCTACAGAATTATTCAAATCTCTTCAGGAGAAGGGCACGGAGCTGTGAGATATTAAGCATATTTTTGTTTTCCTGTCCCTAGGTCTCAGAGGAACTACTCTACCAAAACCACCTTTGTCAGAAACCATGCAAGGCCCCAGTCTTCCAAGGGTAAGAGAGATACTAGGAAATAATTATTTTTAAACTTCAAACCAAGGAGGAAATAGTGCCTTGAAAGTCACAATAACCGAAAAAACACCAAAGCACACAGTAACCACAGCTCCACGAAGTGAATAAGGCAGCAAAATTTATCTTATTTAATGCCATAAACAGCACTACCACGTTTTTGTCTTCCTTACATACAGAACTTCATCAGAAATACAATGAAAACCTGATTCCCTCCTAATATACTAATTCATGAACCATTTAATCACTTAAAACCCCTTGTTGCAAATTAACTAACAAGTAACTAGGCAACCATAATTTTCTAAAATTCAAGTTACAAACTTTAATAATAAATGTTAGTATAAAATTTAAATGTTAAAATGTCAAAAAGGAGTGCTTATTTTAACCTATTTAAAGACACATTGATGTACAAAACAATTTGAAACATTCTAACTGTTATGCATACAATAAAATTAAAATAAAACATATAAAATACTATATATATATATATATATATATATATATATATATATATATATATATATATATATAAATAATGGATATGCTATGCAAAGCTAAACAATACTGTCATCTGCTGGTTATACAAGCACAATATAGTTAAACAATTTTAACCAAATCTTTATCTTAACAGGGGCAAGCATATCTGTTTAAAAAGGACCCAGTTAGAGTTTGGAAGACCTGAGTTTTAGGACTGGGGCCAGTGAGACATGTTCATTGAGTCCTGGTAGCCTATTGGCTTCTAGTTTAAGTGGCCAACATAGCTCCCTAAACTCTATAATTGTCTCCCAAGGCCCCCCCTTAGGATCCACTTCCACTTTTTCAATAAAAAAAAAACAAAAACTGCTTCAGTAAAATAGATATTATGTTTGTAAAGGGCATTGTTAATGTCCTGTTTCTTAATGTCATTAAGGTGTTCATATATTCACCTCTTAAATTTCCTGTTTGCCTTTCCTATATAGAAACGCCAACATATTTTACAAGTAGCAATGTATATGACTCCAGTAGTATCACAATTACAGTGCGTGTTAGTCACTACATTCTCATTCATCTTTTAAGCTCCCACTGTTTCCCTGAAGTATATAGGGACAGTGTGTGCAAGAACCACACTTGTATGTGCCTTCCTTTGCCTGCCCTGTTTTATGATTTTCTAACAGTTCTTTAATATTCTAAGTGAATTTCAGGGGGTCCGTTAATTGCTCAAGGTCTGAATAATTCCCAACCTCTCCCAATTCTTGGAAACAATGTCCCCTAATATAATGAACATTACTACTAAAATTCAAAACAAAATTGCTATTCCAATTAATATCAGTAGACACGCTATTAACTTCCTGAACCCCTACCGACTGTGGGACCCCTAAAATAGGGCTAAATCTATCTCTCCTTCTTGATTTCCTTCTCAATTTCTTCCACTAAACCCAAAGGGTATTTTCTTTCTAAAAACATCCTTCTCAGTTTGTTGCTTTCTACAGTATAGTCCTCATCTAAAGAAGTCATTCTGCAACTCCTGATAAATTGCCCTTTTATAATTCCCCTCTTTTAGCTAAAAGGGTGGGCACTAGTAAAAAAACAAATAGGAGTTCGCAAATGTTTATTTTCTATACACATTTGATTTAAACATTTTTTCCTGTGGAACCTTTTCTATTACCACACCCAAATACTGTATTTTCTCGTGGGAAATAACATGAGTGAACTTTAAAAAATCTGTAGTATTGTTCACATACTCAATAAATTCATATAATATCACTTCAGGTCCAATCCAAAAAAGCAGATGTCATCTAGGTATCGTCTATAATAGCTCCAATATTGTGAATATTCAGAATGAAGTAAATATTTGTCCTCCCATGTGGACAAAACTAAGCGTACATGGGGGCACAACTGGCCCCCATAGCTACCCCACTAATCTGCTTGAAGAACTCACCTTCAAAAAACAGGAAATTGTGTCTAAGCACTGTATCCATGAGTTCTACTAGAACCATTGTGGTGTCGATATCTACACTACCCTTTAGTTTGAGTGTTTCCTCAAACCACTCTAGCCCTACATTGTGGGGTATGACATTAAACAAATCCTGGATATCTAATGTGACAAATATTAGATCATCCTGATATAAATTTCCACCCAAGAGTCCTTAAGGATACCCACCTTCTCGGACCAAACCTTTTTTAACCTTAAATCCAAATACTTAGCTAATGGATAGGTTTTGGATCCTGTAGCTGCCACTATTAGTCTGAGAGGTGGGTTGTCCACGTCCTTATGGACCTTGGGTATACCAAAAATTGAGGGAACTTTGGGTTTGTCCAGAACTAAATATTGGTATACTTCTTGACTAATTGTGTCATCCTTAAAAATTTCTTTAAGCATAAAATCAATTTTGCTATGTGCCACATTGATTTCGTTACAGGACACTGTAATATATCTCTGCATATTGTTTAACATGTCCAACATTTTAGATGAGTATATAATACTATCCATAATAACCACCCCTCCCCCCTTGTTCATTTTCCTCCTTACTCAGGTTGTAATGCCTGCTTTGGTTGCTTAGACAATGTCTAAGCTCCAGTTCCACCTGGGTCTCAGAATTCTTCAACTGGGCTGGAGGGGTGGATTTATATGTACTCTTTTTCTTAAGTGGCCATTTGGACCATTGTTTTTGTAAAATAAGTTATAAGTTCTTTTTCCTCAAAAATAATTTCAAGTCTATTAGGACAGTGGAAATATTGCTCACAGTGCTAGGTACATATTTAAGTCCTTTGCTAAACAAACTAAAATATACATGGTCAATATCCAAATAACTATAGTTGAATATGCTGAAATTCTGATACATATGTCTATAACCTTCTATTACAGTGTGTCCATCTCCAAGCATATCCTGTACCATGCTACATTTCTGAACATTTGAACTTAATACATCCTCCCTTTTTGTTGTCCCCCCCCCCCCCGGGAAGTGATAATTCACTGGTGTCTGTTGTTTGATTCTCTCCGACCTCCTCAATGAGGGGAATTCTAAAGGGTCATCCAGAACATATTCGCCCTGACCCACTGCACCTTGAAAATTAGCATAATCACCTTCAGTATTCCATTCCATATTTTCAGTTCTCTCCCAGGGTTCGTCCCCCCCCCCCCCGCATATTTGGTATTGTCCCAGTATGGTCTCCTGATGTTGGCCTTGGGTTAGGGTAGGAACGTTGTTCCCTATACTCCACTAGGTCCCTTTCCAATTTTTTACATTTTCTGTCATAAATATACTTGCATTTATCTTCAGTTTTATCCTTCACTTTAAAATATTTTGTTTTTTCCGCCTCCACTGTAAGCAAGAGGTCTGTAACTATGGCATCATTAATTTTGTCAATATTTTTATACAACATATCCATTTCTTTCACATTGTTGTTAATAATAGCTATCATAATATCTAGTTCACTATTATTAAAAATCTTAAGCAACTCCTTATGAAATTCACTGCCCTCCCTCACATTATTACGATATTTATAGATACGTAACCCCTTTGGCACTATTTCAGTCCCAATGCATTCCTTTAAGTAACAATTAGCCATGTACAAAATTTTGTATCTAAGCATCAAGTCATGTAATAAGTTAACATTTGTGTTATAACTGTTCACATTCTGATTATTGAAAATCGTGCCCATGTCCGAGTAACTGTCAGCAAAAGTACAGTTACTTTTTAACCATTGAGAAACGGCATGAATTTCCCCCCAATGTCTCAGTAACATTTCCGGTGTTGTTAACACCACTAGAAACTAAATTGGAACAGTCACCTAGTTGTTCATTAATTCTGGTTTCTTTCCTTCCACTTAGATTGCAGTTCGTTGTTCCGGATAGTAAATGCATCTCTCCTCGATCTCCCTGGCTTAAACAACCATGTTGTGTTCTCTCATCCAAGTTCTCTCCCCTCCGTTCTCGAGGCAGCTGTGTACCCGGTACCAGTTCCGGAAATGATGTAGGACGTCCTGGTAGTTTAATTAATGCCTCCTGGTTACCAGGCAAGGAATCCATTCCATTATTGTCAAAAAATTTAACACCAGATGAACTAGGTGGTTGCTGAGTCAGTATAGCCACCAACTGTGTAAGTTGCCCTTCCACTCGTGCAAGCCTCTCGCTTACACTCTGTAAGTCACTTGCTCTTCTGACTGAAGAGCTAATACTGGTCTCCAAATCCTCCATAACGTAACAAAAACTTCAAACCAAGGAGGAAATAGTGTCTTGAAAGTCACAATAACCGAAAAAAAACACCAAAGCACACAGAAACACAGTAACCACAGCTCCACGAAGTGAATAAGGCAGCAAAATTTAATCTTATTTAACTCCACAAACAGCACAACCACATTTTCGTCCTCCTACATACAGGACTTCATCAGAACTATAATGAAAACCTAATTCCTTAATAATTATTTTTATTTTGAGGGTGGTTATTTGCAGAAGAAAGGTACAGCGATGGGGGCTTCTTTTGCCCCCAGTTATGCTATTATTTTTATGAATTTTTTTGAGAATAGATTAATTTATTCTACAGAATTTTTTGTTAAAAATGTTATTTTCTTTAAATGCTATAGTGATGATTTAATTTTTGTATGTAAGGGTAATTTGAAAGATTTTCCGAATTTAAATAAGATCAATTGATCCACAAAGCAAACAGTACCAGAATTACCCATTCTAAAGACTTAAACCTTGCCTGTGATATATATAGGACCTGCTGGAGAGATAGGTATGTATCACAGAGACTACCCCATCCATGTGAAGCAGAGTTCCTCCCTAATACAATTCAAGTGCAACTTGGACAATTGGATGGGGAACCGGAAATTCATCCCTGGTTTGGCACCTATGTCTCTAATGCAAACAGGTAACCTGTAAACTTATCAAGGATATCAGAACTCGTCAGAGATGTGGGATGCATGGCTAGGCTTAAAAAGGCCCTTGTGGTCATTAGCCCAGTAAACACTCATGAACCATGAACCACAGTGAGCTGGGGCTGCAGTTTACCTTTACCATTGACAAAAATAATTTTCAATTTTTGGATGTGGAATTTTATGTTGGGGAGAATTTGAGGGTAGAGTATAAACCCCACATTAAACCGACTGATGTCAATAATTTCTTACAGGCTAGTAGTATGCATCCGACTTATTGATGGAAGCATAGCCTGTGGGGGAATTTAAAAGAATTTATGGTGGTGCAGCGGTTAGCATTGTTGCCTCACAGCAAGAGGTTCTCCATTTTGATTCTCGGCTGGAATACCTTCTGTGTGGAGTCTGCATGTCCTCCCCGTGGGCGAGTGACGTTAAAGACATGCAGGTAGGTGCGAGCATGAATGGGCGTGCCTTTGTTGAAGGTTGGCCGTCGGGCTGGCAACTCGGCACTGTAGAAATCCACTGCCAATCATGAGCGGACCGGTGTTCCGCTGTGGCGACCCCTAACAGGGAAAAGCTGAAAGTCTTTTATAATAATACCTCTGACAAAAGGTTAGTAGTAGGGGGGAGTTTAAGAAGGTGGAACAAAAATTGTTGCAAAGGGGGCTATTGTAGTGACAGCCTGAAAAAAGCTAAGGACAGTGTATTAAATGTGGAGGGCGCTAGTAGTAGTTGGTATGGTTCCTCAAAAAAACACTTTTCAGTTCAGGATTCAGAAAGACAGGGGAAGGAATTGTTTTTTGTGGTTAAATTCTCCCCTTTTTCCAATATTTTGAAGGGACTAGTGAAGGATCTGTGGCCTGTGGTGTATGAAGATGAGCAGTTAAACTATTTATTTCCTGAAAAAGTTACATTTTCTTATGGAAGATATTTGAATTTGAAGGAGATATTAAACTTCAAAGAAGTTTCAACTAATAAGGCAGGGGTGGGATCCTTCCCTTGTGGAAGATATAAAGTTTGTTCTAGGATTAAGAACATTTCAGGAAGGAAGATTAATGGAAAATTGTTTCATTCTTTGGGGGATTTTTCATGCACTTCTTGTGGGGTGGTTTACATTATAGGGTGTGGATGTACTCCTCTGAGATGGTACATAGGACGAACAAAGCGTATGGTTAAGGTGAGGATTCTTAAGCATCTGGGCCATATTAGAAGTAAGAATTTAGATAGCCCAATAGCTGAACATTTTATTAATGCACATGGGGGTGCTGATGCCAGTCTCTTCTTTGGGGTTTTGGCTACACCATTTCTTGCTAGAGGTGGTGACTTTTTAGCCAGTTTATTAAGAATGGAAAGTAGATTTATTCTGAATTATAATACTTTGAAACTTAAAGGCATGAATTTAGATGTTAATTTGAATTTTTAATGTTATAAGCATTATTTAAAATGTATTTATGGTTTTATTTTTATTTGTATTTTAGTGGAAGTTTTGTATGGGGGTATGTAAGTATGTTAATTGAATGATTAGACAGAGTATTTTATTGGAGCAGCTTTGTTATAAAATGTGAAAGGGTGGTGGCTTATGTTATTCCTTGAAGGCTGTTTGCCGAGGTACCAGAAGCACCATTAAATTGGATTGTGTTCCCAGTTGCTGCCTCTTGACTGTATTTTATGCTGTTTCTCCTTTTGCTGTGTATTGATCATGTTAAAGAAATGTCAGGAGTTGAAGAGACTGAAACAGCTAACTGAATGCTCAAAACTGGATCCTTATAATGAATTGACGTATTTAAAAAAGTAAATTCTAGTGAAATTTGCTGATGTCTTCTTAAAGAAAATTCCATGAAATGGGTGATGCAGTACTCTTTAGCAGCTAGAGTAAGTTTAGAAATGTACTTACAAAGACGACACTTCCAGTATGCAGACTAGGATCCTAAGCATATATAAACAACCCTATCTTGGTTTGTGATTTATTGATCTTTACTGTACTGTACCTACTTTAGCATTTAGCTGTATATTGCTTGTGTGATTTTTGTCATCAAAGTTGATTTAAGTTCGCTTTGAATTCGTAGTTACTGATTTTGATTATTCCCCCCCCCCTTTTTTTTAACAGTATTTTATTAGTTTAAAGTTGAATATAGATTCCTTAAATGAGTATGCAGTTTGATTTGCTGATGCACAAATATCTTATACAGTGTATTAAATGCCATGCATATTTAAAGGTAACAGCTGATAACACTGGTGATCTGTGTTTCTCTTGTCAGAAGTTGGATGATCGGAAAACCTTCAGTCTACAGAAAAATGTATCATTTTTACAAAAGAGAATGTAGAAAAAAGAAGCAAGGGGCAGGTGAAGAGAAAGAAATCAAAATTGAACGTGGGAGAATTGAAGGACATTACTGTAAGAAAAAAAAAGAAAGACAGATGTTGACTACATGGCTGAAGCTGTGGATTTACAATACCAGCTGGATGAGAATTTAACACACAATGAAAATAGTGGGATTAATAAGACTGATGGAGATGAAAATCTATCCTTCGTTACAATTGATAGAACAGATATTACTGTATTAGAAGCTAAAGATTTTTCCGAGCTGGTCAGCAAAGATATTCTTGTAATTGGAGATTCACTTATTAGAGGAACTGATACTTATATTTGCAAAGAAGGTAATGAACATCGAATAGTGTTTTGCTTGCCAGGAGCAAAAATAGAAGATGTGAGACAAGCCTTGGAATACCTTAATGTAAGGAAGTACAGATCTGTTTTTATTCATGTCTGTACAAATGATATTATCCACAAGGATTCTCTGACTGTTAGGAGGGAACTGACAGCCCCCTTAGATAGTATAGCTTGTACTGGTATTAGGACGCATTTTTCACAAATCACCTGTAGAAGGGATAGTCACGTCACCGTGAATGAAAAGATTTTTGAGGTAAATACCTACATGGAAAAAATATTCTGTTTTAAAAAATGGAAATGTGTAGAGCATCCAAGCTTAGTTTTGGGCACACATGTTCAGACAGGATGGCGTGCATTTGTCAAGATCAGAGAAGAGAATTTTTGCAGCAGATATTTTGCAATATTTGACAAACACTAGGCAGGATTTTTGCCAGGTCGAAAATTTAACCGTTCACAGATAGCAACATTTGATGCATCTCTGATGGTTGTTAATGCTAGGAGCATTAATAATTATTTTTTTATTGGAAAATTTGCTATGTTCCCACAAGATTGATGTTATTGTTTGTGAAACATAGTTAAAGAACAATGACTGGAAACCAGTTCTGTCAGGGTATAAATATTTTTACTGTAATAGACATTCTAATAAAAATCAGGTGGAGGTGTTATGATAGGGATTAAAGATGGTTATGTTAGCTGTGATTATTACATGTTCAGTAATAACACTAATACTATAGACTGTGTAACTGTGACAATAAAGACAACTCTGGAACGTATAACAATTGTTGGAGTATATAGACCACCAATGTCAAGTGCAGATGACCTAGAGAAATGCATACATTTATTGCATGAAACACAAGAGAGAATAATAATATTAGCTGGGGACTTAAATTTACCAGAAACAAACTGGAATAATATTGATTCAACAATGGTAGTACAGAAATTATTCACAACATATATTCAGAAACAACACTTGCTTCAGATTGTAAAAAGACCAACCAGGGGACAGAATATACTAGACATTGTTTGTGTTCCTAAAGAAATTACTGTTACTTCAAGTCAAGTTTTACCACCGTTGATGTGCAGTGATCATTGGGTTATAAAGGTTAATCTGTTGCTAGATAATTCTGCCAAACTGAAGTCTAAACCAATGCACAGAAGGTTAATTACAGATTATTTGGAGGCAAAACAGTCACTCTGTAAAACTAACTGGAGTGAGGTGTTCAGTGAAAAAAAACTGCAGAAAGAATGTGGAAAGTTTTGAAAGAAATTGTTTGAGTGCAAAAAAAAATGTTTAACATCAGGATCTAGGGATACAACATCTGGGGGATATATTTCCATAAGAGCAAGATATCTGTTAAGGTGAGAGAGACAAAATAAAAGAAACTGAAGAGAGGTCGAACTACAACTTTGAAAAATGAAGTAAACAATCTGGACAAACAGATTAAGCATAGTGTGAGACAAGATCAAGAAACGTTTGAAGAAAATGTATAGAAAGATATTGAGCATAATAGGAAACCTTTTTATAGATAAGATGTGGAAGGAGTAAAGACACAAATTTTTAAAATTTATTCTCAGATACAATAGATTATAGATATATTTACAAAATTCTATGCAAATTTGGCTCCACAAAAGGGGTGGTAAGTTGTCCTAGTGACATCCAGGTAGCCACAGATACTGGAATCAAATTAGATTATATTAAAAAAGAACTGGGCAAACTGGATCCAAAGAAAGCACAGGAAGGAGACAGAATTAGTAACAATGACCTGAGAACACTTCAGCAAGAACTTACAGTACCATTATATCTATTATTCACTAGGTCATATAAATATGGGGACAGTCCTCAAGACTGGAGACGTGCGCTTAATTAAACCCGTCTTTAAGGGAAAGGGGAGTAGGACAAACACAGAGTCATATAGACCCTTAAGTCTACTTTCATGTTGTGGAAAAGTAATGGAGAAGGTAATATTGGATAAGTTATTGTTGGAACTTGAAACCATATATAAGCATGCATATGTTGAAAACAGATCTATCACCACCTATAACATTATGTTCTACAACAATATAATAACTGTGAATGAAAAATTGTCCTGTGATGTAATTTGCATAGATTTAACTTCAGCATTTGACAGTCATAGACACAACACTAATCAATAAATTAGTACAGCTAGGTATTGATGTACTCTTGATAAAATGGATAGCTGCATGGCTTACAAATGGAACATGGGAAGTATCATACAGCAGCTGTACAGGTCAAATCCTTTGTTACATTCAGGTTGTCCCACAGGGCTCTGTCCTAGCCCTTACTTGTTTAGATTGTATCTTTCAGACATAACTTTTTCATCTGAGATGTTCTACAGTCTATATGCAGACAACCTGAAATTGGGTAAACTGATTATATGTGTTACAGATAGGGCTTGTCTGCAAAATAGCTTGACTATATTGACCATATGGGCACAGGAGAATAATATACTGATAAATACATCAAAAACTAAGCATATGAGACTTGGGAGACATAAATTGAAATGTAAATATTTAATACAGCACACAGTGATTAAAACTGTAGACTAATTTAAGGACCTGGGTGTATACACTCCAATCACCCCAAACCAGTAGTCTACAAACTCGTATGAGATGACCGTAACCTTACCCCACAATACCTAAATACTGTCCTAAGCCACTGCAACTGGAAACCACTACATACACTTGGGTTAGACCAGGCAGTAGACTACTTCAATACTACCTTCTCTAACATCCTTAACAGTCTAGCTCCCAGGAGAAAGATCAGAGTTAAAGCCAACTACGCACCCTGGCTCAGTAGGGACACCAGAGCCTTACTAGAAGCCAGAGATAAAGCCTGGGAAATCTGGAAAACTGACAAATCCCCTAGCAATACTATTAGCAGCTTAGAAACAAGGCCAAGGCTAAATCCAGAATAAACAAACAACTATTTTCTTAGCACCCAAAGGAAATATTCAAATAATCCACAGAAAATCTGGCATGCCATTAGCTCCCTACTAAAGCCAGGCAAAACCACTACTCCAGCACCCAGCTCTACTAACAATACCCTAGACATAGCTTCTCAATTTAATAACCATTTTACTAAATCCATCTTAGCCGTGTCCAGTCAAATAACCAAAAACAGTCTACCTCAATCACAACCCAACCTATCCCACATCACCCCCTCTTTCAGCCTATCACCAGTGCCCACCTCAACTGTAACAAAACTCCTCCTAAAACTAAAGCCAACTACATTGGCAGCTGATAATAGGAATGAGAAGTGTACTAATTGGTTTTCTAGTAGCTGATGCATGGAACAGACTACAAAATTACATTAAAGCAAGTTTAGATATTTTTAAGAATAACCTGGACACTTATTATGGGAAGAAGTGTTTGGTATATTGGCAAGCTAGAAGGGGTTAATGCCAGTGCTTGAAATATTTGTATGTGTGTATTTGTATGCATGTAGAATACCACACACTATGCAATGGCTGAATGAAGAATGCTAAAGGATGCAAGTTTGACTGCAAGGTAACAAATCAAAGGTGCAAGAGAAGGCCCAAAGTCACTGCGCCAACCCAGAATCTCATGAGGCTTGAATATTGCTGAATAGAATGGCTGTGGAAATATGTGATATGACAATGAAAGACATTTTAAATAATAAATATGTAGTGTGTCCATAGACTAAAATAACATAAGTGGGCAAAGTTTGTCCTTGACATCAACATGCCACCATTGTTGGAGCTAAGTGTTACTGTGGTTACTTCTAGTGCTTTTTCCAGTTATGTCTAGCTATAATTCCTGATATTTGAGCTATTTAAACTTTTATGTTTAGAGTTTGAATAATAGGGAGGGGGGATTTTAGAGTGTCCCTAAAGCGTCAGTGCTCCAGTTGGGCCCAGTTAACATTTTCCTTTGTCTTGTAATTGGCAATTTCTTCATGCTGTTTTTTGAAGTTAGTGGGTTTTGCCTTTGTGTTGAAAAACTGGGATAGTGGTGCTTGCGTTACAGTTTTGGTGCTTCTCTGTCAAAAGTGATGCCTTGCTAACCGAAGTAACTGCCTTCTTTGTACTGCAGTCCTAATACCATTGCCACTCTAATTTTATGATTGATGAGAAACTCCATAATCACTCTTTATATTGGTTGCAGTAAAATGGTTCAGAGTATATTAAAAAAATGGCAGTTTTATGTTTGTTTACATGTTTATGTATTGTATTGTTTGTGTATCCAGTGGATCTACTGCATTATAATTGTAATTGCAAAATGTGCCGAAAAACTTCCTACAGAAACAGGTTGCTTGTTATTTGAAATGTTTTGCAGATGTAAAAAGTGGTTTCCTCTGATTTTAAATTTGAATGCTTTGCAAAACAGTTTGGCTAATGATGCTGTATGTATTTTGGAAACTAGATGCTGCATGTATTTTGGAAATCAGAGTATCTCATTCAGTTGAATTGATGCTAGAAACATCCTAATACAAATACGTTTTTGAAGAGAAACATCAGGTTCTTGGACTTTGAACTGATTTTACTTTTTTCTCTGTAGGTGTTTCTTAAATGCCATTTTGATTACAATCCTGACCATGACAACCTTATTCCTTGCAAAGAGGCAGGACTTAAATTTTCAAGAGGTGAAATCCTGCAGATTGTGAATAGAGAGGACTCCAATTGGTGGCAGGTTAGTATCGATTTGGGAATTCTGTTTGCAATTCAAGAGCCACATAAGGGCATACTTGTTCTGGAGACTTATGAGCAAGATTCTTAGACTGTATTCATGGAAGACCCGAGCTTGGCAACAGTCGGTGCCTCAGTATTGTCTTCAGAAGAAATGGGACTGTTAGAGGGAGGCATGCACCAACATCAGTTTCTACATAATCCTAAATTTATGTGTACAACTTTTCGTGCATTAATCTTGAACAAATCTTGCTATCATTCTTGCCAAGATTATAAGGTGCAGGTTTTTATTTGATTACAGGTACATGGGGCATTTTTAGCTGTACATTTTGTCTTCTTGACAGCAAAGATTTTGCAGCAGATTAGCACTTCAGAAGCATTTTGAGACCCTTATCCAGACATCATTGGTTTGAAAACATCCTCTGCTGTACAGTTGGGAGGAATCTTTTGTCTGGTACTTAGCACAGAAGATTAATATTCTGAGCTGTTAATAAGCTGTATCCTGTAGTCTAGGGTTCAATTCCCTCAACTTCCACTTGCCTGCAGTGCGACTCTGAGCAAGTTATTTAAAAACACAGTGCTCTTGAGTCACCCCTTAAAATAGACACTTGTGTCAGGAGGGCTACCCCAGTTAATTAAAAGAAGACTTTTCCCACATATTGGTTTCTGTAGAGCTAGAAAAGCTATGGTATGGTATAGTGTAGTGTACTGTAGTATAGTATAGTGTGGTAAGTCTCTTGTTCACCATTTTGAACAGGATCACTGTAAATTTTATGGTATTGTTTGCTTGTTTATATTATTTTCCATTTGCAGTTTACAATTATGGACTTTTCTGAATTCTGAAGAAAAGTAAGGAATTGTATCATATTCTAGACTATCCTTATAATTGCATTTGAAACGTGTAATGTTGGGAAGGTTTCCTACAGCAGTGGTACTTGTTTTAACACTTGGGAATGCCTGCTTACACATGCAGAACTTATCTACACACTTGTGCTTTTATTCCCTTTTCACGATGTACTATTACATTTTTTCACCGTAGCTGAAGTTTTGCAAACATTTTAATAGCGTTAGTATATGCTGAAATTGTAATTTAGCATAAGAATGCATGTTATTGTACATCATGTTTGTCAACAACTTTTTTGTTGCATGTTTGCTTGTAACTAAACAATAGCTGTAAACTGTCCATTAGTCTACTCTACGTACCCGCTTAGTAAATATAAGTAAAGAAAAGCATTGCAATGATTGCAGTCTTCTTTTACCCATATCTTGCTAAGGCAGTCAACACTAATCACACAATAGATTCATAAATTCATAGGTGTTTACTAGGCTAATGACCACAAGAGCCTTTTTAAGCGTAGCCATGCATCCCAAGTCTTTGACAAGTTCTGATACCCTTCATGAGTGTAAGCAAGGGGTTTGGGTGATGAAACATTTACACACATGGGCTTGGGAGATGAACCATTTACAGATTGCCTATGTCCATTAGAGACATGGATGCTAAACAAGGGATGAATTTCCTGTTCCTCATCCAATTGTCCAAGTTGCAATTGAATTGGATTAGGGAGGAGCTCTGCTTCACATGGATGGGGAGCCTGTTCCATAGACTGGGTAATCTGTGGGATACATACTTGTCTGTCCAGCAGGTCCTATTTATGTCACAGGCAAGGTTTAAATCTTTAGAACAGGTACTTCTGGTGCTACTTGTTTTGTGGATATGCAGGTCCATCAGGGTGGGGTCTTAACATGCCCTGTATGCCAGGCATCGATCTCCACTCAACAGCCTATAGGAAACAGAAAACAGGGATAGGACCTTGTGGCAGTCTGCATAGCACATTTTACTTAGGCCCTGTACTCATTTAGTGAGGAATAACAACACATACTATCAACAAAGGCAGATGGGACTTGACTTAAAATCTCATTAAGCAGTGCATCACTCCACTTATACTGCACTGCAGTGTCAATAGTCCATTTACGTGGTATGGGAGTAGAACCTACAGTGTTCCGCTAGTGACACTGACGAGAATAATTAAGAAATTAAAGGCATTAAATGTTTGTTGATTACATAGGTCAATAGATGAAAAGTTACTTAATTAGTAGAATACATAAAATGAGGGTTTGGAGGTGCCAGTAGGAATTACCAGCTTTGCCCCATATATATATATATATATATATATATATATATATATATACATATACATATATATATATATATATATATATATATATATATATACATATACATATACATATATATATATATATATATATATATATATACATATCTATATATATGTATGTATATATATATATATATATATATATATATATATATATGTATGTATATATGTATGTATATATGTATGTGTATATATATATATATATATGTATATATCAAAAAAAGCGGTGGTAAGCAGGTAACTCCAAACTTGACAGTCAAAAACTCCAAAAAGGAAGACCGGAGAGCAAAATGTCTTACTCCAAACCACTACGTTTATTCAAAATACGCTAAACTTAAAACAAATTAAAGAGACACGCTGATCTCAAGGCATAAACGCTCTTTACACACGCATTTTCGTCTGTACGTTATCAGACTTCATCAGAGGAACAATGAAGATATCACATTCCTTTTATACTCTGACCAATAAATCAGTTAGTGTCCATAATTAAATCATTTGATAATACAAATTCTCCCCTGAGCGTACGTAGCTGTATGTCTCTTAAAACTAAGTTCACTTCCCAAAGCCATATGAATTTTTGTTTCAATTAAAAAAATCATCACTTGTGTTGTGAATACTTTAAAATACTCTTCTTAAAAATGATTTTATTGCCATAAATAATTAATACATTAGAAATAATATATTACGTATAAAATGATAGAAATACTATGTAAAACCGCCCTCTGGTGGAAATTCATATATTAACATGGTCTATTCATACGGAACCTTTTCAAATAACATTATTAATATAAATAACTTATGTTTACAAATAAATAAATTCTTAGTTAAAATTATAAAAAATTAATTATACATTTCTTTAAAATATTACCCCTAAAAATCAACTTTTTTTCATAAATTAAATAGCATGTTAAGGTATCAGTTCCATATAAAATTGATAAAAATGTTAAATAAAAATATGTATACATAGCTGCCCTCTAGTAAAAATCTGAATGAATACAACTTATTTCATAATTTAGCTGCCCTTAATTTTAAAATAGGTGTAATGCTTGTATACTCATTCAACCCTGGTGGATTATATGCCTCTAGTGTCACCTGCCACCAGAATTCCCTATATTCAATTTTCTCTTCCCAGGGACCTCCCCTTATATCTTTCTGTGTGTGTTCTATCACCATGAATTTAAAATTGGCTCCTGTACACTTTTTGGTATGCTTAAACAAAGCGTTTGTATCCTTACAATTCTTAATATCATTAAGATGCTCATATATCCTTCTTTTTAATTTTCTTTCAGTTTTTCCTATATAGAAAGAATTACAAACCATACAAGTAGCCATGTATAGTAGTCCCATGGAGTCACAATTGTAATAATTCTTACTATTACTAATCCACCTATCTCTACTTATTATGTAAAACCTATCTGAATTCAGGATATAAGGGCACTGGGAACATCAACCACACTTATAGGTACCCATCTTTTTTGTGTTCGGTGTGGTCATAGTGTTCCTACTTTCTAGAATATTTCTAATACTTTGGGCATTCTTGTAAAGTATTTTTGTTGAAATTCCTTCTAATTTATCTATGTCTGTAATGTTAATGAACCTATCCCATTCCCTTGAAAATATCTTTCTTATATTATTGTTAAGTGCGTTATATTCTAAAGTCAACACTGACTGAAAATCCTTTTCATTTCCTTTTTCACCTTTAATTTGCTCTGTTTTAAAATGTATTAACTTTACAATAGGAGTATATCTATCTCTCCTTCCCCTTTCTATTTCCTGCCTTACTTCCTTCACAAGTTTAGTTGGACATCCCCTATCCAAAAACATTCTTTCTAGAAGTTTGCATTCTTTAAAAAATTCATCCTGGGCACTTGTCATTCGACTACTTCTCACAAATTGTCCTTTAATAATGTTCCACTTACAGTGCAAAGGGTACGCACTGTCGTAATGTAAAAAGGTGTTGCAATGGGTAGGTTTTCTATATACTTCAGTCTCCAGAACTTCCCCCTGCTTATAAATTTCCAGGTCCAAATATTGTAAGTTTCTATCTGATACTGTATATGTAAATTTCAAAAAATCAGAAATTTCATTTAAGTAAATCATGAATTCTTTAAACTTCTCATGCCCACCAGTCTAGAATAGAACTATATCGTCCAGGAATCTGCGATACAGTACCCAATGAGGGCTAAATTGTGAATTTAATACATATTTTACCTCCCATTTAGCTAGTACTAGGTTAGCATAAGTTGGGGCGCAAGCCGCCCCCATAGCCACTCCTTGTGTTTGCCTAAAGAATTCCCCATTAAAATATAAAAAATTGTTTTTAGTACCATTTCCATTAACCAGACATTCACTTGCTTTTCATTGTTTGATAAATTTTCACTTTCATATAGTATCTCTTCAAACATGTAAGTACCTTGAGTATAGGGGATGGAGGAAAATAAATCAACTACATCTATAGTAATGAATAGTAAATTTTCAGAATAATTTACTCCATAAATTACTTTTAACAAATCCCAGGAATCCTTTAATATATGTTTTATTTCTACCCATAGTTTTTTGACTTTTGTGTCAATATATTTAGCTAGCGGGTGGGTTTTAGAACCATCAGCTGATACTATGGGTCTTAATGAGGGGTCTAGTTCATTTTTATGGATTTTTGGGATTCCAGATATCGAGGGAATTTTAGGTTTTTCCACTTGTAAAAATAAAAAAGTGTCATGATTTATAAGTCCCTCACATAACATGTCCTTTAAGTTTATATCTATTTTATTATAAGCAATATTAATCTCATTTTTAGAAACTTGGTTATATTTAGAGTTGTCCCAAGGAATACTATACATTCTGCTATCATATTCAATTTTATCCATAATAACCACACCTCCCCCCTTATCTGGTTTAATAATTCTTAAGTTGGGATCATTTTTCATCTCATATAACAACTGTTTTTCTTTTTTACCTAGATTAGTTCAGTATTTGATATTATCTTTTTCCTTCCTAATCTCTCTTTCTATTATTTTTTCTAAATTCTTTAGTTGGGGGTGTATAGGTGGATTGTATAGAGTTCTACGTTTTAATACAGGGATAGGTTCATTTTTAGTATTGGAAAACAACATTTTCAAATTAATTTTCCTTAAAAATACCCTGATGTCCATTAAAGATTTAGCTAAATCTCCTTTGGTATATGGAATAAATTTTAATCCTTTAGATAAAAGCCTAAAATGTTCTTTTTCTAAAACTAAGTGACTAAAATTGTAAATGGTAAAATTGTCAAAGGACCACCTATTACCTGCATTGGTAATACTCAGCAATTCAGGGCAGTTGGATACTTCTAGTATCTCCCCCTCCCTCTTCTCCCCCCCCTCTCCAGGGAAAATTTGTCTCCCTATTCCCTTGTTTGTTCATTAGCCTTTCAGACCTTCTCGGGGGAAATTCATTCTCATATTCATATTCCTCATCAATGGGAATATTTTCTCCTCCATTCTCAGAAAGGCCTTTTTTATCGTCTTCCTTATAATATACGTCTCTAAAGTATCGCTTATGTGGTGGGTTGGGGTAACTCAAATTATGGTTGTACTCATAAATATCTCTATCCATTTTCTTTATTTTCCTTTGTATTAAATTCTCACTTTCTTTATCTATGTCTTTTCTTATATTAAAATATTTATCTCTTTCTTCTTCTATTGAAAAAAATAAATAATTCTTAATGCATTGGTCCAATTCTTCAATGTCCTTATGTATTTCTTTCTGTATGCGTGTGTTTTCCCTAATAATCAATTTTAACACATCTATA
>NC_056732.1:1489374812-1489387312 GCF_019279795.1 Protopterus annectens
CATTGTCTACGGAAGAGAGACTGAAGGAAGTTTTAAGGTTGGACATAGATTTTGGAAGAAGAAGAAGCTTAGTTTTCTTTGGATTAAGGATGAGTTGGTTGCTGACTAACCAGTATTCAGTGGTGTTAAAAGAAGTGTGGCTGAGAGAGTGAAGGTCAATAGGGTTCTCAGAGAGGGCAATAAGAGTAGAGTAATCATCGTACTGGATAAGAAAAGAGCAGGAGCAGCAGCAGCTGGTGGAGTGGAGATAGTTAGTAAAGATATTAAGGAGAAGGGGACCTAGAATGGATCCTTGGGGTGCATCTCTTTGTATAGGTAGGAAAGGTGAACAGGAGGTCTGCCATCCAACAAATTGTTGTCCATTGGTAGGATAACTAGAACCAGAGAGTAGCTGATGCAGGGTTGTTAAGTTCAGTTAGTTTACTAAGAAGCTTAGGGTGGGAGACTGTGTTGAGTGCCTTGGAGAGGTCAAGGAATAGGCCTGATAACAGTTTATTATCTCTTGCCTCAGCTGTAGTTTGAGTGGTGGATAGCAGGCCTGTGGATGTGCTATGGTGGGGCCTAAATTCAGGTTGAGAGGGGGGTGAGGAGATTTTCCTGGAACATATATTTAAGAAGTTGTTTGCGAGTGCATTTCTCTAGAATTTTTGAGAAAGATGAGGAGGATGGCTATAGGCCGGAAACTGGAAGGGTCTGTGGAGTTACCTCCTTTGTGAAGTGGAATTGTGTAAAAGGATTTCCTGATTTCAGGGATGAGGATTGAGACGGGATATGCTATAGCACTGGCTGCAAGTTTGAGAAATTGGGGGGGGGGTAGGTTGTCGAATGAAGGAGAGCAGGGTTTAAGGGACTTTATATAGCAATGGAAAGAGATGTCAGGGAGAAGGATGTGTGGAGGCAGGTGTTGGAGGGGGTGGTGGGTTGTGATTGGTTGTTGTCAGGGGGAGTTAGTTTGCAAATATAGTCTGAAGTAGTTGTTTAACAGGGTGGCATTTTCAAGAGGTGATTTATTGGGGAAGAAGTTAGGGGTGGAAGGTTTCCCTGGATGGAGGATATTATTCATGGTACACCAAAGTTTTTTAAGTTTTGTGGTGTGAGTAGATTGAGCTTCTTGGTAGAATTTTCTCTTGTCTTGGATAGTAAGTTTTTTGCTAGGTTTCTTAATTCTTCGAATTTAAGGAGGAGTGAAGAAGAATTTGACTTTGTCCATTGTTTACAGGTAGTGTCTCTAAATTTCATGGTGGAAAGGTTATCTGTAGAGAGACAGGGTGCAGGATTGGATTTGATCCTAATTTTTTTGATTAGTGTTAGGGTGTTTAGTGTGTTTAGGTATATAGTGTTGTACTCAAGAACAGCATAATTTAGAGGAAAGTTAAACAGTTGAGACCAATTGACAAGAGAGAGTTGGATGTTGAAAGTTTCTGTGTTGAAATTGATCCAGTTGTGGCAATCTCTGTAAAAGTGGGTTTTTAGGTTTGAGAAGGTTTTCTTCATATTGAGATCGGGAGGTGATCACTGAGGGAGTCTGGTAATGTGCTGGGATTGTACTACTGATTAAGGTTGGACATTATGATCCAGTTGAGACTGGAACTGGAGTTTTTATTGACTCGGGTGAGAGTAGAAATAAGTTGACTGAAACCAAAAAGGTTTATACTAAGGCTAGGGGAGTAGAGGGAGAGTTTATTCCAATCATTATTGATGCCATCTAATAAGATTGTCTCGTAGAGAATATTTTGGGAGACCCAGAATAGAGTAGATTCAAGAATAGGAATATTTTTACCAGGGGGTATATGGATGCTATTGCAAATTTATTGTGTGGGTTAAGCTAACAGTTAAGAAAGGTAAGTTCTGTGAGGGAGAAGTTGGCGGGGTAGGGGTAAGTGGGGGAAAGGTTAAGCTGTACAGAGTACATGAAAGCAACACTACCCCCTTTTTTGAAAGTTTGTCTTGTCTGAAGATGTAGCTAGGGGTAAAATTTGAGTTTCTGATATGAGGTTTAAGCCAGGTTTGTAAGAGAGTTAAGATGAGGGGAAGTGGTGGGCTACCCAAGCACGTACTTCTGTGAATTTGTTTGGGAGACTTTGTAGGTTTATGGAGTAGATTAATAGGTGTTTAGTTGGAGTGGAGGGGGGACTGTGCCAAGTTGGTGAGGTGGAAGTGGTACAGTTGGACGAAGAGGATGGCCCTGGATATGAGTGGATGTCACCATCTGTAGGAGTTTTATAGGAAGTAAATTAGGTTTAGAGAAATAGAAGTAGTAGGTCGTGGGTTTGAACTTAAATTTAAAATAAAAAGAAATACATATGTACAGAAAAAATATTATGGGTAGAATATAAGTGCAGAAAATAATGGTAAAATTGTGTAAGAAGGGCAGGGGATATGAGAATGTAGAAAGGGAAGAAGCAAGAATATGTTAGTAACAAAAAGAGATATATAATAGAGGGAGGTGATTTGGCTTATTTAGAAATTATGTTGTGGAAAACCTGAGGTGAAACAGTGGCAGTGGACAACTTTGAGTAATTGGGCTTTGAGCTGAATCTAAATTTGGAGTAGGAGTAAAGATGTTCTTCGTGTTTCATTGTTGCAGTCATCACACTTGGGTTATCTGCCTGCAGGTAGTCCTCAGTTGGCCCGAATACCAGAGACTAGTATTTCTGCGTCAGATGCTGTTGCTCCAGGACTGACGTCAGGTTATCAGGGGTGGAAAAACAGGCAGCCGACGCCATTACATCACTCCTTCTTGTGGAAGAGCCCGAAGCAGAAGCAGTTCACAAGTGCCGGTCGGCCGCTACCTGAATTTTCGTTTACAAATTGAATAATCCTGAAGTCTTCTAAAGCTTAAGTACCCCGTTGGGGATCCTTTTTTCTTGCTCTAACCGATGTCAGAAAAAGTTAACAGTTGTCTTACCTGTGGAAAGCAAATACCTCACAGATATTTTCATTCTTACTGTGTCACCTGTTTAGGCCCACACCATGAAGTACCTGGCTGTCTGCTTTTGTGCCCGAACCATTCGTCATTGGGCTCTTTGTCGCTAAATTCTTTCGCTCTCAATCTCCATACGCTGAAATGGCTTCAGTAAGCCATCCAACTACTGATATTCCGAAAAAACGTAAGGATAAAGACAGAGACAGACCGCATAGGTCCAAAGCTGGCGATGATGCTTCCATTAAGCTAGTCTCCCGCCGGTACTCAATGAGGCGCTTTCACGGCTGGATTCGCAGGCCTCTAATGACACCCATTCAGAGTCCGGTATGTCGCGAGACTCTTCTTGACTATGGAACCTGTGGATGTCTCTACCTTGGATGTGTCCGGAGCCGCTGTGCAGGCACCGGCTTCTGAGGCAGTTCTTTGCTCAACCGATGTTCGACTCAAACCGATGACTTCTTTTTTAACCAAAACTTCCGAATTTCTTAGGCCCAGAGTACGCACTACGTCTAGAAAACCGATGACCAAAGTGCATACACCTTTTCCCATGCTACAAAAACAAATGCTTAGAATGGCCAAAGACCTTATTACAATGATTAGGGGAAGTCAGCCTTCCCCTGCTACGAGAAAAAGAGACCAGTCCCCTACAGCTTCTACAGACTAGGAGTCCAATGACTCTCAGATTTCTGATTATGAAGACATGCCCTTATCTGCTTATGTGTTTTCAGATGCAGAAGAATCCATTCCCTCTGCCTTCCCTCCAGAGGATTTTTCTTTTGGTGAAACCCTGCATACCTTAAGAGAGCATTTCCACCGGGAATGCCAAGACTATCCTCAGTCCAAAAAAAGACTCAGAGAATTCCTAGAGTTGCCTTAGCACAGGCCTTTAGCAATACCCCCTGTCCTGGATGTTGTTGATGATGTTTTTATGGAATCCAGTCTTACTCCTGACACTTTACCTCCTGCCCCTAGGAAATCAGACAGGTACTACAGAGTACCTGACACTCACAAATTTCTTTTCAAGTATCCTACTGCTGACCCAGAGATAATTTCCCAGGGGCCTAAAGGCATCTATAGCCAAGAATCCCACCCCTTCGGACAGGGATTCCAGAGCTTTGGACAGATGGGGTAAGAAGGTATATACCTCTGCAACTCTTGCTATTAGGGCAGTGAATTGTCAGTTTCACATGCTGAAGTACCAGCAACATATTATAGAACTTATTAAATGAGAAGTGGCAACCTTTACAGACGATGCAGAAAATAAAGAATTACAAGGAGCTTATGCACTCTGCAAGTCAAGTCAACAAGCATACTTTGCAGTGTGGCTTTGATGCCCTAGACGCATCTTGCCGGGCAGCAGTCACTGTCTCTTTACTGAGAAGACATGCTTGGCTCAAGGAGCAGACCTTGCCAGACCATGTCAAATCAAAGTTACTAGACGCTCCTTTAAACAAGGAAAGTTTGTTTGGCACCAAAGCAGAAGAGGTTCTTAAAAAGATGGAAGAAAAAGCTAAGTCTATGCAGACTGTTAAAGAATTCTTACAAGTGCAACAGCTTAGAGTCAGTAGGCATTGCCCTTCCAAACACTGGCCCTTTCCAGCCCCCTCCACGCCTTCTCAAACCAGACCCAGTAGAAACAGACCACCCAGACTGCAGTCTCAGAGTATGCAGAGATCTAAGCAATGGAGTGCCCCCACCCCTAAAGCAGGGAGTGGTAAGCCACCTCCTTACAGAAAAAACTCACAATGACTTCCTTACTCCACTCCCCAGCCCTGCCCAAATGCTTGTGCTACTAGGAGGAAAACTTGCCCTTCATGCAAAAAACTGGATGTCCATCACACTGGACCGCACTTCTTCCTATGCTAGCCAAGGGTGCCTGGTTAGTCACCCTAGACTTAAATGAAGCCCATCTGCACATCCCCGTAAGGGAGTCATGCAGGAAGTACCTACATTTCAGGGCAGGATCTATGCATTATCAGTTCTCTGCACTTCCCTTTAGCTTATCTACTGCGCCCAGAGTTTTCACAAAATGCCTGGCTCCAGCCATTGCATACTGCAGGCAGAGAAATATCCAAATTTACCCGTACTTGGATGACTGCCTGATTCAGGCGGACAGTCAGGAATTGCTGTTGTAGCACCTGACATTTGTGAAACACCTTCTCACTTCCTTGGGGTACACCATCAGCAAAAAGAAATCAACTGGTACCCAGCCAAAAAATTGTATTCCTGGGAGCAAGCTTGGACACAACATCCCAGATGGCATTCCTTACTTCAGAAAACAAGTCTATCTGACAGCTTACTTCAAACAAATGGCCACCAGAACCCAGCTATCCGCAAGAACTATACTGCATGCCCTAGGATTCATGGCCTCATGTATACTGCTAATTCCATATGCAAGACTGCATATGAGGAAACTTCAGTGGTACTTAAAATATTTGGTGCCAACATTCTCAGGACCTGGAAACAAGTCATTCCTATCCCACAAGAAGGGGCTGCCCTTTTCTCAACCCCACGCAGCCCAACCCTAACCACAAATGCATCAGACTATGCCTGGGGAGCACACATGGATGGCAAATGCATTCAGGGCCATTGGAGCCCAAGTCAAATTCATCGGCCCATCAGCCAGAGAGAGATGCTAGCTGTGCATAATTCCCTGACAGCTTTCAGATCCCTTCTCTTTCCAGGACAACAACTAATAAAACCAGACAACACCACAGTTATGTGGTACATCAACAAGCAGGGGGGAACCCACTCGTACCCACTCTGCAGGTTAGCCATGGCCGTATGGCACACGGCCTTGGACATGCAAGTCCATCTGCAAGCTCAATTCCTGCCAGGCAAACAAAACTCACTGGCAAACGACTTAAGCAGAAATCTCCTAGAACCACACGAGTGGCAATTGGAGCCCAGCACTTTCAACCTTCTGATTCAGAAATGCAGGATCCCAGAGGTGGATCTCTTTGCCTCCCTCTACAACCACCAGCTAAGCAAATTCTGCACCAGGTATCCACACAGCAGGGCCTGGAAAGTGGATGCCCTATCTTTTCAGTGGGTAAATCTCTCAATCTATGCCTTTCCCCCTCTGCCCCTTCTCCCAAGACTATTACTCAAGATAAGACAGGACAGACCAAGGACAATTCTGATTGCCCTGGACTGGCCACACCAGCACTGGTACCCACTCCTGCGCAGCCTGTCACCGGTGATACCCTAGCACCTACACCAGAACCCAACCCTGCTCTCTCAGCAGGATGGGTAGATTTTGCATCCACAACTGCAAACCCTAAATCTTGCAGCCTGGCTTATTCCTTGATTTCTCCTCTAGCAGCCCTAAGAAAGCAGGTGCTGGACATCATTCTTGAAGCCAGAAGACCCAGTACAAGAAAATCCTATGCTGATAAGTGGAAAAGGTACTGCTCCTGGATTAAGTCTAAAGGAGGGGGCACAACTCTGCCCTCCCTGCCTCTAATCCTGGATTACTTAGCAGGTGTACTCCACAAAGGCCTGTCCTTCTCCTCCATTAAGATACATGCCTCAGCCATTTCGGCTTATTACAACCCTGAACCACCTCTCTTTTCGCACCCTCTTATCAAACAGTTCCTGAGAGGGGCAAACAACTTAAGGCCACCAAGGAGAGCACCCACCACTGCTTGGGACCTTAACTTTGTACTGGAAAAGCTCACGCTTCCCCTCTTTGAACCTGCTGCATCAGCTAAGTTAAAATTCCTCTCTTGGAAAACAGCCTTGCTTCTGGCCATCACCTCAGCTAGAAGAATGTCTGAGCTACAAACACTTATGGCTGTGGAACCCTTCATTATTTTCCATGCTGACAGGGTTTCCCTCAGGACTAACCATTCCTTTATGCCTAAAGTGGTGTCCGGTGTGGCTCTCGACCAATCCATTCATTTGCCAACTTTCTTCCTTAATCCTCAAAATAAAGGGGAAAAGATCCTGCACTCCTTGGACATACGCAGACAGCTCAGATTCTACCTTGATAGGACTAAGCCCTTCAGAAAATCTGACCAGTTACTAGTCAGCTTTGCAACAGGGGCAGAGGGCAAGACCATTTCAAAACAAACAATTTCCAAATGGATAGCACACTGCATTAATTTCTGCTACAAACGCCATGGGAAACCAACCCCTCAGGGGGGTCAGAACACATTCCACTAGGGCAACATCTACCTCTACAGCATTTCTCAGGAGAGTCCTTACCAGGGACATCCTGGAAGCTGCTACCTCGAGTTCTGTACACACCATCACCAGGCATTACCACCCGCCTTTCTTTTCCAAATCCAGGGCAGGTTTTGCTACAGCAGTCCTGCAAGGCATACTAGCCAGCCCTAACTCTTCTTGTCTGCCTCCACCCTTCTTCAGCTTTGGGAATCCACCCAAGTGTGATGACTACAACAGTGAAACATGAAGAACATAGTACACTTGTGTACACTTACCCTAAATCTAGATGTTTGAGTGTATTCACTGTTGCAGTCCTGATTTTCCTCCCCCCAGCCTCCTGCTTTCTCTCCTCTCTATGACTATTACTCACCCCTTTCAGGGGTATTGGTATTGGTATTTACTTTTTACTGGTGGTGTTTTCTCCACCATAACTTAGCTCCCTGTTTGGGGGGCTCCTGACATTTGGGGCAAGAAAAACTGATGTAATGGCTTCACTTGCCTGTTTTTATACCCTTGATGACCTGATGTCAGTCCTGGAGCGACCGTATCCGACGCAGAAATACTAAGTCTCTGGTATTCGGGCCAACTGAGGGCTACCTGCAGGCAGATAACCCAAGTGTGATGACTGCAACAGTGAATACACTTGAACATCTACGTTTATGGTAAGTGTACACAACTGTACTTTCCTTGAGGTTGTCTGGTGGTGACTCCTAAAGGGTAAAAGTTAGAGGAGGGAAGCTGTGTTTAGTGCACTGAGTTTAGTTTTGGGTGTAAGTAATGCAAGATCTAAATGTGTTTGAGACACAGTGGGGTGGTACTTAACTGTAAGAGCTTAAATAGTTGTGAGCCTAGTACCACAAAGTGGGGGGGTACGTAACTGTAAGAGGTTAAATAGTTGTGAGCCTAGTACCAGATCTGCCCTTTGTTTCATAGATAGTGATGTCGTTTTCTTTATTATTAGGCAATGATGTTCATGCTGTGGGAAGAGGGTTGTGAAACATATTTTGTTTCTGAGAGTTTTTAGTACTGTAGTATTTTTATCTGAGACTGTTGTGGTTAATAGTAGATCGCATTCGATTGTGAAAGTAGCAATCATTTTTGAATCGCTGCTAAGGATAGAAAGTTGGAGGTAGTTAACTTTGGGGCTGTTTTTTGTTATATAGCTGTATGTTGAGGGACTAGTATTAATCAGGTGCCAAGATCTTTAAAAGTGGATGTTAATGGTATCAGTGTTGAGTAACAAATTTGACAAGAAGTAAGGGTATGGGATAGTTTCTAATTTCGAAAAGCATTGCTTTGGTTTTGCAGGTATTTAGAATTAGATTATTATTACTAATAAAGCTGGTAAGTACACTGAGGTTTTTTTGAAGATGGAATTGAATGTTGGAGAGGCAGGAGTTTGACCTGTTTAAGACCATGTATATAAGCATAATACAAGAGGTGGGAATTTGTGGTCAATAGGGAGTTTTAAAAATATTGAAAAGAGAAGGAGGTCTAAAATGGAGACCTGATGGACTCTAGTTAAAGGAAAGACTGGGGATAATGGAGAGCAGATCATAACTCTAAAAGGATTCTTGTCTGAGAGGAAGTCTTGAAACCAGAGGGAGGCATCAGGGCTAACAGCCATTGAGAAGCATATGGTATAGTTGCAGAGTGGTTCAACAAGTGACATTACATAGAGAGGTTACTGCTAATCAAGTTAGACAAGAATGCATCAGTAGTTGACAAGAGTGCAGCCTTTGTACTTTATCAAGACCAAAAGCCTTGTTGTTTAAATGTTATCAGAGTGTTGGATCTAAATTATCTTCCTGAGGATTTTCCCTAATGTTGGTAGAGTTTGATATAGGGTGATAGTGAAAAGTACTAGCTGTGTTGGGATATTTTGGCATAGGTTTGATTTAAAGGTATCTTGCACATTGAGGGCCTAATATTTTTTGTGATGCAGAAAGTACACATGTGGATAAAAGAAACTTGAGACATGGTCCTTAAAACAATAGATGAACCAGTGAAGTAGGTAACCAGAGATTGTATGGCCTTCTGAGGAAACTTTGTTAAGGAGCAGTTCAATGCCTTTGGTGCAGATTTGGTTTAAGTAGATGGCGAGATAGAGGGGGAAGGGTGGGTTCAGGCTGGGCAACTACTGTAGTTACTTAATTCCTTAAAGTCTAAAGGGAAAGACTATTGAAATGATGAGGGATGGCTATCAAGGGAAGATCGTTTAGGGGGGTGCTTTATTTGTGTTGGGAAGCTTAAATTCATGCCAAATGTGCAACCCGTATATGAATTTTTGTCAGATCAGAGTTCGGTGTGCTTGTGTACCATGTGACTGTGACAGTTAGGGTTGCTAACTGTCCAGGGACACTGTCACTGACAGTGAGGAACACAAAAATATGTTTGATTGAGCACACTAATACTCTACAGCAATTTCCTCGAGGAGAGGTTAATGCACACTTCTATTCTGCATGCATTTTGCTTTCCGTACATGTACAGAATTTTTGACATGAAAAGTTGGCAACGCTAGTGGCAGTAGTCCTTTTAAATGCAGTGAGCAGATTGGACATACTGACTGAGAGTAAAATGATTGATCTGATGTCCTTTTCATTCTTCCTCACTGATGGGTTACAGATCTGACCCTCAGATCCGATTCACTTGCATTTCTTAGACTTGGATCCAAATCTTGAGCACCTGTCTCTACCCATACTGCTCCAACCATCCCCTACTCCTCAGATCTGTTTTGCCGCCATTGCAACAGGACACGGATTTTGATTTCTCCAGCTACTGTCAAGTTTGTGGGCGTTAATTTTGTAGAATGCATGCTCCTACTTGTATTTTTTCTGTTTTCTATATATATAAAATATTTCCTGAAAAACCTATCAGATTCAAATGATGCACTTCTTGTGGGCATAAAGTTCCAATTTCAGATGCCCATAAGAAGTGCATCTACTGCCTGGGGCCTGACCATCTTAATGCCCAGTGTGATATCTCTGCATCTTTTAACCCTCGTGCCCTCTCGGATCGGCACACTAAGTTGATTCTTAAAGGTTTACTCCCCTTTTCCTCTGTTTCCTCAGCTGTGGCTCAAACTCCCTTTAGAGCTCATAGTTCTAAGGAGTCCAAGAAGTGAGCCCTCTCAGTGCCCGTGGGCATTGCTGGAGCCTGAAGAGACAACTCAGAGAACTTAAAATTTGACCTCTTCAGATCCAAACAGTATTGCCTTTCGCTCGGATCCACAGACTTCTTCAGGTCTGATGGAGGTTATCGCAGTGACTGGTTCTTCTCTACCATCCAGTCTAGTTGAGCTCCTCCCTCGGATCCCAGACCCTTGGTTCTAACAGTTAGGAGTAGATATCCAAGCTTTGTATTAAAGTCAGTATCTCCTGTTTTGCCCTCTAAATTATTTCAGACCCCGATCAAGTATTCCAGGCCTATTTCCTCCAGATTCTCTAGGAGCTTGACAGAGGCCAGTATGGACAGGATAATTCAGAGATTCCTCAAGGCTCAGATCCAGTTGAGGGTATTACCAATTCTGTCCATTCTCATATCTGTGAGTGTACCGGCCCAGACCATTCAGACTCCTCCTCTGATCTGACCCATGGTTTGAATCTCAGGATCCAGGATACCAGAGAGAGTTGGCGTTGGATCCAAGGAAGCCCCATTCCTCAACTCCGACAATTTCCCTGATCAGCCCTGCTCCAAATGCATCAGATCAGAGCGAGTCTCAGATCTGAGATGTTGGTGCAGGGTGTAGGGGTTTGGGGTCAGCTCTGACTGTCGGATCCATCCCTTCCTGTTGGTGCTTCAGCCCTGGACAGCTTGGGTATGATTCTTTTTGGAGGCCGTGGATCTGGACGGGGCCCCACCCTTTCCCTCCTTGGCTGCCTCAGCTCCAAGGGAGATGGTAGAGGTTTCTCTGGGTCCTTTGGCTTTCCAGGTTGTAGAAAGGGCCTTCTCTGTACGTAGAGATCTATCTTCTCAAATCTCTGATCCTCCCCTTCATCCTTCATTGGGTTTGAGCACTGAGCCCATCATTCCTGCTCCAGGTCAGACTACCCCAGAAAGCTTACATGCTCTTCCTCCTGAGGAATTCCCCCTTTCTTCTGACACCTCTCCTAAACATCCCACAGAGGAGGTTCTGTGGAAGAAGTGCAAAAGAAGGCACGTAGACTCCCTGATGGAGTCCCTCACCGAAGATAACGACTTTGATGAGGGGGAAGGATCCCCTCGATCACCACCTGATGACACCTCCTTCTGAGGCATCCTGGCAATCCTTAAACAGAAAGGTGGGCTGGTCTACCTAACCCTCCTCCTGCTGAAGAGTCGACGTTCTTGGAGGCCTTCAGGGCGGGCCCATCTACATCTTTGGTGCCCCCCCCCCCCCGAGACTAACTTATTGACCTAGTTTTCTGCTGGGCATGGAAGGAACCAGACTGTGAGCCCATTCCCAAGCATTCAGATAAGTTTCTAGTTCCATCAGCAGATAGAGCACATTGGAGTAAGGGTGTCACTGTTGACGCCATTGTTGTGGTGGCAGCCACAAAAAAGGAGCTAGCCGAGCAGAGCTCCTCTGTCCATCCACCGAACTGGGAGTCCAGAGCGACTGACTGATTCAGAAAACACATCTACTCATTAGCCACAGTCACACTGAGGTTGTTAAATTATTTGGCACACTTTACCTGCTTGCAAAGAGACTTGATCAAGGAGCTCTCAAGCCCTCTTGCTAAGACCATGTCGGAAGAGAACCTCAAAAAGGTCTCTCCCCAACTGGTTAATCTATAGTTCATAGGTTAGTATTAGGCTAATTGCCATTGCGAGCCATTTTAAGCCTAGCCAATTATCCCTTGTGAGACTCAAACTCTGTACCGTGTGTTTGTAAGGCAAACACCTTAACCATTAGGCCACCCTCCCAACCATTGCCAAGTCTATTGCTAATTCCTCAGTGAGGTTGATCTCCCATGCAGCTGAGGGTACCTTGCATGCAGCCAGTTCAGGCATAGCCATAAGGAGACATGCCTAGCTATGCGACTTTGTGGAACCCTTTAAGGCTTCCTTTGTTAATGCCCCATTCGATGGCTCCTCTTTTTTGGGCCATCAGTGAAAGACACACTCACCCACAGTGTACAGGACAGAAAAATCCTGTCTGCTGTAGGAATAACTTTCTATCCTCCATCGAACCTTTTTTTAGAAACCGGCAAGAGAGAAAGAAAATATGGTTCTGGAAATCTCAAGGGCCTTTTCAAGACCCGGACGGGGATACTTCCTCCCATGCTAGAGAAGGAGGTTACAATGGCAGATGCCCTAGAGGCAGAAGGGGGCCTCCAAAACCGGGGCTTTAGAGACACTTTTTCTGACAGGCCCTGGAGCGCTGCTCGACTGTCCATCTCTGGAGGCAGTCAGGGGTCATCTT